>NC_056520.1:20073420-20093420 GCF_014905685.2 Nematolebias whitei
GTGCCGACCGTTTCACGAGCCCTTTTGATAAAGAATTTCACAATACACAAGCCAACCCTAACTATAGGATTTATCAAAAAGAAAAGACTCTGTCATAAACTGCACAATGTGTCAGCCTTATGGACAGAAACTGGAATTTGGTTCTACAAGAGAGGAGCCTGATAACTGAAAGATCTTCCTCCCATTCTGCTTTTGGAAACTCTAGGAACCACAAGTAAGCCTACAGTCTGCGAGCAAAGTGCTCTGTTAGGAAAATACGAAATAAAAAATCTCAAATATAAGATGGAGCTAGGTTGTTGAGGGCTTTGTAGGTTAGAAGGAAGATTTTTAATTCAATTCTGAATTTGACAGGGAGCCAATGGAGAGAAGCTAAAACTGGATAAATATAGGGATGCACGATGTTATCGGCATGGTATCAGTATCGGATAATATTAGCGTTAAAGTTCAATATCAGACATCGTCCATTCCATTAAAAATAACTCACCGATATAAAAGGCACTGTTTTTGCCTGCAGCGGCAGCACAACGTGATGACTTTGCAGCACAACATGATGACGTTGCAGCAGCAGCACAACGCGATGATGTCACGTGTGCCTACTTGATCTCACGGCAGAGAGGAGAATTCAAAATGTTGGTGGTGTGGAAGTTTTATTTTTAGTTGGTGAGGATGTTGGATTCTGAGGAATTATGGACTACATTGAGCCTCGCTACAATGTCCGCAGTCGGAGATGTTTTTCAAAGGTAACATTACTTGAGTTACAAGCCATCATTTCCTATGTCATTGAGAAGCTAATAGCCAATAGCATGGCTTGTTGGGTGAGTTTTACCACAGACATTTGGACATTGTGTTAGCTCCATCAGCATGATTAGTCTTACGGCACAATGGATAGACAAAAACTTCAACTTAAAAAGGCTGTCCTTCATGCACAAGAGTGCAGAGGATCCCACACTGCTGCTAGGAACCTGGAACAAGCCTCCATAAGTGAGACAGCATTGCAGGTGACTAATGCTAATAAATATTTAACAATTTTCATTTAATATAAGTTAAAGTGCTATGCATATCATATGGCTGTTACTGAATACATGTCACCAGCTCTTACAGCTGTGGCACAGTTTTTGTAGCAAACAAGCCTAAATAAGAGAGCTATGTTCTGACAAAGGAACGTATATAAAATATCGGTATTGGCATCGGTTATCGGCCAAGTAAGTTTTAACATATTGGATATTGGCCAAAAAAACAATATCGTGCATCCCTAGAGAAATATGATCTCTTCTTCTAACTCCAGTTCAGACTCTGGCAGCAGCATTTTGGATTAACTGAAGACTTTTTAAATAAGTTTTTGGACATCCAGATAATAAACCACTGCAATTTCATAAACCACTGGGAATATTTTAATAAAACTTTCACAAGTCAACCCATGTCAGTATGGCTGTTACAATTAATTAACCTGAGTCATCACAAATAAAGCAGTAACTCTGCCAATATTACAGATTTAATAATAATAATAATAATGTCATCACAATGTCAGCACTGTATGTTTCCATACAATGGCGAAATTAGTCTCTGCATTTAACCCATCCACCACCAGGTGGTGCAGTGGGCAGCTATTGAAAGCGCCGGGGGGCATTTTGGGGATGAGGTGTGCTGCCCAGAGACGCCACGTGCTGTGCAGTGACTGGGGATCGAACCTGGGACTTTCGGGTCCCAAGCCGGCTGCCCTGCCTCTACACCATCTCGGCATTTGATGCCATAGTGGATGAGAGTAATTAACAACACATATGCTGAACCCTAAAATATCTCCTAGAGCTTGCAGTATGGCATTAAATCTTAAATGCCATTTAAGATTTGAAAGAAAAAATAAAATAAAAGGCCAATAACTCAGTGACTTATATGATTTTAGTTTAAAACTCTGAAATGAGAGGCAGCTTACAATGTGCATTCTTTCAAATAAATACTATGGCTTTAACTTATAAAACAAGTGAGTATATGTTTGATAAATTTCTGTGTTAGAGAAATGTTCAGATAAATTACTATAAGCACATTCCTGATAAGATAAAATCAGATAAGAACTTTATTGATCCAGCAGGAAATTGTTGATGAGCCCCAGTTAAAGTTTAGTCAAAAATAACTTGTAGCTAAACAAGCTGGTCTTACATTTTAATACGTATACAACTGGTGTAGAATAAAATTATTAAAAGCTCTGTTTGTTGCAGTTTGAAACAAGGCTTATGAGAGCAAACCATGTGGGTGGTGGAACCAAAACATTGAACTGACAACAGCCAGCAGATTTGCAAAAGTCAGATGGCAATTGTCTTAGCAGTGCAATCAAACTATTTAAAATTACACACAGTCATCTGAGCAGACAATGGCAAATATAAATACACTGATGAGCAGCTTTAGCTAATTGTTTGCTGCCAACGCTGAACATAATTGTAATGAATCAGTAAAAACACAACAGATGTGCTGCAAGCATAATCCAAGACTGTCATTTGTTAAGAAAGAAAAACCTTTCAAGTTAGTATTTAAATTTATTTTGTCTTATAAATGCTCTTTGGTAAATTAGAAGATTGATGGATTGAAGTTATTTGCTTGTAAGCAGTGCTTAATTTGTAAACCAAACGATGCCGGAACAAAAATACATGCCGCGGAGGGTTCCTGTGTTTTAATGAGCATCTACTGTATGTTTACCTAAACCCCCAAGCTCCTCCTCAAGCTAAAGACTCCTGCCCAGGTACGACAGCCTGGTTAGCTCGGCACTCACCCACACAACTCTCACCTTCTCCAGTACTACAGCAGTCCCTCGCTACTTCGCGGATCGTTTTTTGCGGACCCACTGTTCATTTTTCAAAGTACAATTGGACATGACACACAATATGATGGATGAGCCACACGATCGGCATGGAATTTTTTATTTCAAATAAATTATTTTGAATTATTTATCACCTGCTACACCTTTGTGCAGGAAAAGCTTCCTCCTGCAGCATGTCGAGCTCTGCTCGTGGCCGAGAGCGTTGGCAGAGAGCAGCTGGAGGCCGAGAGCTGATATAATGACGTGCTTTGATCTTTTAGAGTGTTTAGAGTTTAGAAACATTGTTTAGAATATTGGGATAGGGTGGGAAGGGTTTAAAGTGCCTATCTATCTATCTACAGTATATATATCTACAGTATAAATATATATCTATATATATCTATATATATATAGATATATGTATACAGTGAGGAATATACAGTAAGTATCTGAACACCCTGCAACTTTGCAAGTTCTCCCACCTAGAAATCATGGAGGGGTCTAAAATTTTAATCTTAGGTGCATGTCCACTGTGAGAGACATAATCTAAAAGAAATACAGAAATCACAATGTATGAATTTTAAATAATTTATTTGTGTATTACTGCTGCAAATAAGTATTTGAATACCTGACAATCAGCAACAATTCTGGCCCTCAAAGACCTGTTAGTACATCTCTAAAAAGTCTACCTCGACTCCACTTATTATTCTAAATTAGAAGCACCTGTTTGAGGTTGTTAGCTGCATAAAGACACCTGTCCACCCCACACAATCAGTAAGACTCCAACAACTAACAAGGCTAAGACCAAAGAGCTGTCCAAAGACACCAGAGACAAAAGTGTAGACCTCCACACAGCTGGAAAGGGCTATGGGGCAATTGCCAAGCAGCTTGGTGAAAAAAGATCAACTGTTGGAGCAATTATTAGAAAAATGAACGAAGCTAAACATGACGGTCAATCTCCCTCGGGCTGGGCTCCATGCAAGATCTCACCTCATGGCGTATCAATGCTCCTAAGTAAGGTGAGTGTAAATGAACATATATCTGTGAGATATTATTCATAAATTAAACGGATTCTTTCATTTTTCTGGACTGAATTCTATCGTGCATTGAACGATTAAATGTGACATGAGACGTTAATTTTCTTTGACCCATCAAAATGAATGCGGTCATTTATTAACAGAATCAAAGTTTAACATCAAACATTTACATTAATTTGGCAAATTGATTACAATAACACATAGCTTAATTAGCAAGCTTTACAATTAGGAAACCATACGGCCATGGTTTCCCTTGCAGCTTTTAAACCAACAGACATTTCTGAAAATATCTGGATGATTTACTGGCAAGATAGAAGAGTTTTAAAGATGGGAAATGAAGTTTAAATGGAGAGAAAGGATGGATGAGGGAATAGGTGTCTGTATCAGAACGGCACTCTCCATTAGATCCCAGCTTCCTCGGTACACTTAGGTAGTGGAAATCGACTCTTTACCTGCAGAAGATGTCTCCACTGGTACGGAGTTCCATTTAACGCCACCTTTCCAGCGTCTCCGTAGGAACAGCTGTAAATCGTCCGAAGTAGTGACGGAACTTCGCTTGACACACGTTCACCTCACGGGTGGACTCACAAGAGAAGTAAGTCCGTCAGAGGTTCCACTCAGATGTGGAAGATTTCATAATTCCCACGAGACTCGGAAGAACTTCGGATCATGTCTGGAACCTCCTGTTCTCTCCAGCACTTTACTGTTCGGTTCTGCCTTCCGAACTGAACTGCTCTCCCACCGCACTGGTTCGAACTAGGAAGTGTCGACATTTAAAGAGTTCTGTTTCCGGTTCATTTGGGAAGTCCTGATTGGCCGATCGACCAAACAAGGTGTGGTCTTAGTGATGTAAGAGGTTATTAAAAGTCAAGGTGAAGATTAGATTGTTTAAGAACAGACAGAAGAATGTTTTGAAGAAACCGAGACTTCATGGAGTCAGTTCTCTCATATCTGTCTGAAAAAGTTAAACATGACATTTCTTTCCAGTAAACATGTAGTTGACCGAAACTTGACCTTTGACCGACTTACACTTGCTCATTTCAGACAGAAGATCAAGAAAATGAATAATTACTCTGTAACAGACCTTAACTTGATTTCTACTTTGAATGAGGATTAAAAATCATTAATACTGTTTCACAGTTGATTTAAAATGAGTAGTTCACTTAAACATTTAAAATGGTTTGAACTAAACACACTTTGATTATCAAGACATTTGTAAAATAGTAATGATAATAAAAAGAGAGTGTTCTTTCAATTGATCAGTGCAGGACACTTAGAAAGTCTCTGGATGGACTTGATTTTTTGTTTCTGGACTCAAATCAATGAAATACAGTTCTTGTCCCAGGAAGGCCCTCAAGGTCAGGATTTGACCTGAGGCTTAGTTCACTACATGAGGAACCAGCCCAGAATTACACGGGAGGAGCTGGTCAATGACCTGAATAGATCTGGCACCACTGTTTCCAAGGTTACTGTGGGTAATACACTAAGACGTCATAGTTTAAAATCATGCATGGCACAGAAGGTTCCCCTGCTTAAATCAGCACACATCCAGGCCCGTCTTAAGTTTGACCATGACCATTTGGATGATACAGAGGAGTCATGGGAGAAAGTTATGTGGTCAGATGAGACCAAAATAGAACTTTCGGGTCTTAATTCCACTCGCCGTGTTTGGAGGACGAAGAATAATGAGTACCATCCCAAAAACACCATCCCTACTGTGAAACATGGGGGTGGAAGCATCATGCTTTGGGGGTGTTTTTCTGCACATGGGACAGGATGACTGCACTATATTAAGGAGAGGATGACCAGGGCCATGTATTGTGAGATTTTGGGGAACAACCTCCTTCCCTCAGTTAGAGCATTGAAGATGGGTCGTGGCTGGGTCTTCCAACATGACAATGACCCGAAGCATACAGCCAGGATAACCAAGGCGTGGCTTTGTAAGAAGCATATCAAGGTTCTGGAGTGGCCTAGCGAGTCTCCAGACCGAAACCCTATAGAAAATCTTTGGCGAGAGCTCAAACTTCGTGTTTATCAGCAACAGCCCAGAAACCTGGCTGATCTAGAGAAGATCTGTGTGGAGGAATTTTCATTCAACCTTTATTTAGACAAGTAAATCCCATTGAGCCTCGAGGACTCATTTACAAGAGAGACCTGATTTTTACAAATAAGATGGCAAAAAAGTAACAAAAAACAGCTAGATTACAAGGCAAATGTAGAAAACAAAAAACAGGAACATGTCTGCATTGGTCCTTGCCAGGAGTCCAACAGATTTTAAAGCCACTTGGAGAGGTCAAGGTCGAGAGCTTCAGATCTTTTTGTAAGATATTCCAGGAAATAGGAGCAGAGTAGGAGAAGGCACTTTTGCCTAGTTCAGTCCGCACTGAGGGAACACGGCAGGTAATAATGTCCTGAGAGCGCACGCTGTAGCTGCACTCATGCAGAGACATGTAGGATGAGATGTATGAAGGCAGGAGACCAATAAGTATGAAAATAGTTCCAAGCAGAGTTCACGTCGTCAGTTAACAGAATACGATGCCAGTAAAAGTGGGATAGATCCCAGAGGAATGACTGTTCACAAAAATGTTTCAGATCCCTTTTTTTTATTAATCTGGGCTTAGAAGGTGGACGTTTAATATCTCTGAGAGTCACTGTCACACACTGATCACTTAAAATGTCAGCGAATACACCTGTACCAGGGAATTTGTGAGGCATATTTGTTAGAAACAGGTCTAAAATAGAAGATTTTCAGGACGTTTTTTGTTTGGTCTAGTGGGAGAGTCGATCTATTGGGTTTGGTTGAGTGACAGGCAACATTCCTTGAATTTATCACAGAGGGGGGTCGACTTATCCCAGTCAATGTTGAAATCTCCTGCCAAAAAAATCTTTCAATTTTAAATTTCCAAGGAATTCTGTCAGGGAGGATAGAGCCTCGGGTGTTGCTGAGGAGGGATAATAACAACCCACTACAGATAAGATCTGGCCTCCATTCAAGGTGATATTTACAGCTAAGGCCTCAAACTGGTTTGGAATTGTTTTAGCAAACAAGACTAGAAACCAGACAATCTCTGATGTAAATTGCGACTCCACCCCCCCCCCCCCCTTTTTTTTTTTGACGATCACAGCGATAAATGTTATATCCATTGATTACCAGGTCGTAATTCAGTACAGATTTGTTGAACCAGGTTTCAGAGATGAAGATTATATCTGCCCCAGAAGAACTGACCAGAATTTTTAAGGCATCAAGTTTTCTCAGAAGGCTACGAGCGTTTACATGCAGAAAATGCAGTCCTGACATGTTTTTAAAGTCATTTGGTGTGCTGTAATTAGTGGGGGGTCTAGGGTTGGGCTGAATCCCTGAGAGCAGTAACAACATTATTATCAGACATTGAGTTTTTCGTGACTGAGGCATAATTACAGGAGTTAGTAGTGTGACAATTAGCCCCCATAATTGAACCATGAGAAACATTAATGAAGGCGCAATCATTCAGAATCCAAAAACAGTGAAAGTTGCAGTGATGGGCAGATCCAGGTGTATTAACAAGATTCAGTGAGTCCAGATAGTCTGAGATCTGAAAATAATGACAATAATATAAATGGTGCAGAAAAGTCTCAGACCATAAAGCGTCACAAATCAAATGGACAAACAAGTCTGACGAGGTGGCCCAACTGCAATTTGATTAGGCTGAGGGGGGCTCCAGCCCCCCTGCGAAGATGGATGGATGCTCCCATGAGAAACAGAAGCTGGGACCAGAACCAACAGTCAGAAACAGATAATTTGCAGCAAATAGCAGGAATGGAAATGGGAATGGGCCAAAATCCCTCCTATAGTGTGGATTGGATTGTATACCTGGATTATTGAGCATGGACATTTTTGGTTTTGAACCAGTTCGACATGACTGTTGACGAGGAAGAGGGCCAGCACCGGAGGAGGGGGCGTGCCAAAGACACCATCTTAGCACCAACATAACTGGTTTGTTCCACTTTGGAGTAAGCTGTTTGGGGGAAGAATCAGTTGTGTGTTGTGTGTTTCCTTGACTGATGAAGCCTTCCAGATGGAAGGTGAAACGTTTCAGCAAAAAAAGAAACTGTCCAGATGACCTGACTGAAAATTGTTGGATTAAGCTTGAGAGTTACTGGATCCATGCAAAGTTACCGGAACACACCCTATCAAAATAAGAGAGTCCTGGATCCTGTTTCTGCAGGATCTGTCTCATATTAAGTTTTGCTTGTAAGTCATAATCAAGAAACAAATATACAATAAGTTATGTTGCAGTGTACAGCTATTTTTGTTTTATTGTACTCTAATAATCTGCAATGGGAGAAATTAATTTAATGCAAGACTAAAAGTTCTAATTTTATTGCCAAATTGCGTTTTAAAAACAGAATGGAACAGAAAGAAGCTTTTACTAGTACACATTAAATGCACAATAAAATTTGAAGCCCTTTTATTAAAACGCTGCAGCAAAACGAAAATGAAAAGGATGATTCAAATCAAACAAAAGGCAACTAAATAAAAACTTGATTCAATTATTCAAACTGGAACACCTTGGAACACCTTGCAAAAACATCTGAAGCTCTCGACCTTGACCACTCTAAGGGATTTTAAACAAGTGCTTAATGGTAGTTCATGGCAGAAACCAATGCAAGCGTTCCTGCTTCTAGTATTTAACACCGCTTCATAATGTAGCTGTTTTGTTTCATTTTTAATTCATTTCTTCTATTTACTTTTTTATTTTATATTCTTTTTATGATTGTCTTTCATTGTCTGTACCTCATCTGTGTTCTTTGTTTAAAACGGCTCTCTCTCGTAAATGAGTCCTCGTGGCTCATTGAGACTAACCTATATAAATACAAGTTGAATGAAATATATATATTTTTTAAACTCCCCAGGAAAATCAAAGCATAAACATTCTAGCATTCAACCCAGGACCTTGAACCTTTGCTTGCATACTATTTCACCCTGCCTGGATAGGACTTTGAGAGGATCTGCAGTCACTTCCAAATATGGCTGAGTTGACCCAAAAGCTTTAACAGCCGTGTCTTCTACAGGTAGACAAGTTGACAACATGAAATGTTTTCAGACGGGCATTATCTTTAAAACTCTGAGAACAAAGTACAGGTGGCAAAATACGGCTGTAGAATTGAGTAAACCTAAATAGAGAAGGACTTGAGGAACAACTTTAAGAAAATATATTGCTTAGATATTCAAAGGAAATATTTAAAGGAAAAGCCTACTCAAAGGAAAAGTTCACAAGACAATGGTGAGACCAGCTATGTTGTATGGTCTGGAGACAGTGGCATTGACAAAAAGACAGGAGAAAAATATGGAAGTGGCATAAATTAAGATGTTGATGTTCTCCTTAGGAGTGATAAGGATGGATAAGATTAACGAGATAATCAGAGGTACAGCACAGGTTGAACAACTGGGAGATAAAGTTAGAGAGGCCAGACTGAGATGGTTTGGACATGTCCAGAGGAGGGACAGTGGATATATTGGTAGAAGGATGTTAGAAATGCAGCCGACAGAAAAAAGACAAAGAGGAGATATATAGATGCAGTTAGAGGGGACATGGAGGTAGTTGGAGTGACAGAGGATGCAGAGGACAGAGTGAGATGGAGGAGGATGACTCACTGTGGTGACCCCTGAAGAAGGAAAAGCTGAAAGATGTTGCTTAAATATTCAGGCAATAATAATTTGAGCATCTACAGCCTATGCAAGACAATTAAAAGCTCCTACAAATATTTTGAAGCATGCTGAACACTCCTTTGTGAATGCCATTAACCAGCTAGTAGACAAATGTTACAGCAGATAGACACATTGGCTTTAATCTCCATACAGTGTCATTTTCAAAGCCATCAAGACATGTGGTCCAGCTCACAATGCTCTGGGAGGACAAAAAATAAAAAAATAAAAAAAGCCAGCCAATAGAAAAAGGAAAAAACAAAAAGACAAACCTGGTGGAGGGATACTCGAGATGATCCTAGTCCAAGCACATCTCATGTAAATATATAAATTACACAAAAGCAGTAACTGTTTCAATTGCATTCATTGCAAAACAACTGAATACCATAAAAAAAAATATATATATATATATATATATATATATTTCCACCTTTTATGCCATATCTTCAGACACAACAGCAGTGACAAACACCATTTGTGTTGGTGCTAATCTGACAGCCCCCTGTAATCAGCTTGGATCTACTTTCTTCCCAAAAGACAAGTTAGACACTGGTCCTTTTATCACCCTTTAGCTGATATTATTTAGACAATCTTTTCTCTGACAGGAGAAAAGCTTAGACAGTGTGACTTACACGGCACACAACTTTTATTTCACCGAGCGTCTTCGTTCTTAGCTCATCACAGCGCACACCATGTATAATTAGATGCCAGTCATAATGATGAGAATCTTTGTAGTGGTGTTTGAATTAGATTAAGGTTTGGTGTGAATTAGATTTCAATCTCCAAATAGCCTGGTGTAGGCGAGCATCGTTAGGCTGGCTTATGAAGCCCTCAGACACTCCATTAAGTTGTTTTCTAATTAATTTAGAAGAGTGTGCTGGATGTGTAAATATCACAGAAACAGGAGAGCAAGTTTGAAAAGTCAGCCAGCTCTGGAGCAGATAATGTATTCCAACTGAACCTGCCTCTATACATGAGAAATATCCAACACAAAGAAATCCATCTTGCTCTTTCTTCAGTTGCTGGAGGACGCAGGAGAATAACACATGCATCTTTATTAGACTGGTGGCAAAAAAAAGGCTTTATGTAGTGTATATGTGACTTTGTGCTAATACTGTGTTTTTTGATGCATGCATATGGTACAGTAGCTGACCTTACGCTTCTTCCTAGAAGCTCGGGTGATGATCCACAATCATTTACATCTTCTAAAAGGAAAAGATCCCTTTCCATAAAATGCAGCCTGTCTCATCTATCAGCATAGCCAGTGGAGCACAAAGAAGAATAATCATTACTTTCCTACAAAAAAAAAAAAAAAAAAAGATTTTTTTTAAAGCAAACATATTATTTAGTTAGTTTGCATATACAGTACAAATATTTAAAGAAACATCACTTCTGAACGAAAGGGGCCTTGTATTCCCTGAAATACATCTTAATCTGAGAAGGGACAGGGTTAGAGTAGTAACTCACTTATTGCAGGGGTTACGTTCCAGACACCCCTGTGATAAGTGAAAATCCACCAAGTAGGGATGCTATATTTATTTTAGTATTTATATATAGCTTAAAGCTTTCTAAACCCTTCCCACACTCTTGCAGTGTTCTTAATGTTCTAAACTCTCTAAATACTCTAAAAGAGCACAGAAAAAGAGCAGACAGACTAATTCTACAGTTACTGAGCCAGTCGGACTGGTCATGGGGAGTACTAGGACATTTCCCGGTGGCCTGGCCCACCCAGTGGGGCTGGACCAAAGGCTTGGTTTGTGTTGTGCTTGATTATTTTAAATAAACGATCCATGCCGCTTAGGTATCCGTCTCACTGAAGCTCCCTGAGCAATAAGATGGGGAAAGACAGAACTCAACCCCCACCCCTTCTTTCTTTTTCTGAGGCTGTCTGTCAAAGCAGAGCAGAAATGACAGACAGCCTCAGAAAGAGACAGGAGGGGGCAGGATGGAGTGTGTCTTTCCCCATCACTACTGCTCAGGGTGCTTCACCAAGGCTGATACCTGAGTGAGCAGCATGGACTGTGTATTTAAAATAATCAAGCATGACCCGAATCAAGCCTTTGGTCCAGTCCATCGGTGATCAATGAATGGGCCAGGTCCCCGTGAAATGTCCCAGTGTTCTCGATGGCCAGTCCGCCCCTCAGACAATGCTTTGGTTGGTTGCCTTCCATCAATCAGCCAATCGTGTGTTGTGTACAACCTTACGTTGAAAACTCACGAAACAGTGAGTCTGCGAAAGTCGAACCGCAAAGTAGCGAGGGACTATTACTGTATAGCCATTTTGGTAAAACATAATTGACGTGATGCAATCTCGTGAGATCTTACGACTTGTATTTTTCAACTCAATATCTTAAAAATATATATCTTTCTCGGTTATAGACATTTCTGTTTTCATAGTCATTGGGAGATGTAGGTTGACTCCAAACCTTAATGAGTTGTAAATGTACATGATGAATACATTTTAAGAGTTTTATTGAAGTCATTCCAGTGGTTCATGAGAGTTTTGGCTAACAGGTGAAGTTGGCTAACAGTATATGACAAACATTTTTTATTGAAAACAATCTTACACTCAGTCAGTGCTCAGTGTCTGTTGGGAATGACTCTCAGCTATAACAGCCCAAACTAAAAAAAAAAAGTTGATTCTTTATCTCTTTTTGTGGAGAAAACTTGCCAAACACGTCATGATACTATAGTGTTGTATTTGATTGTAAAAAGTGATTTGAACAAAATATGTGCAGAATTTTTTTTTTCATTCTTGTAGTGCCAGTCCTTCAGAATCAAAGAGCTTCCTCCCAGCACTGCCAAATCATACAGACATTTAATGATCACAGTGGAACATTCTTCATAGAGAGAGCACAGATTGCAATTTCTCCACAGGCAGTGGCCTCAGTAGACCAAGACGCATTGCACCAACTTCAGCTTCAGTGCCAGCTTTTGCTTTATTTGCTTTTTCCCTATTATTTTGTCAAGGATATCATGGAGGAAAAATTACCATGTGGCCCTCTTCTTTTGACAAATTCTGTATAGACCGGGGCATGCAACACAACACATCTTCTGCATGTCTTGTGACAGCAACCCGACCATTCAAAAGTAGTGCCTTATCTCCACTTCTAAAAAAGTTCAATCTGGTCCTTTGGACATTCAAAAAATAAAAAAATAAAAACACAAAAAAACTAAAAAAAAAAAATTGTAGAAACGTTTGGTCTTTCATCTGAAAGACTTCCTCAATCTGAGGTGCTGTATTCAGCTCAGTCTTATAAATAGCACCTTCTCATAGTGGATAAACCAGTTTGCTGCTGACAACCAGAACCAGCTGCTCACATGATCAAGGAGGACGATCAGCCTAACGATGGGTCATTAGCACACTGATGACTGTTTACTATTCACAGGGGGCTGAGTGATACTAGCAATAACAGCATTATAAGAGGGGGACAGTTGAACACGGAGGCCTCCACCCCTGTTTAATGATGGATGGTTTCTTTTCACAAAGATGGCCTCCTTTACTCTTCTCTCAAACCATTGTTCCTCTCTATCAAGGATGTGAACATCTTCATCCCTGAAAGAGTGACCGCTGGCCTGGAGATGAGGGTAGACTGAAGAGTCCTGGCCTGATGATGTTGATCTTCTGTGCTGGGCCATCCTTTTGGCCAGTGGCTGTTTAGTTTCCCCAATGCAAGACTGATCACAGCCCTCCTGACACTGAACAGCATACAGATTATTACTGTTTGTGCCAGGGGACTGGATCTTTGGGATGAACCAGTCTTTGCCATAATGTATTTTGGGCTTTAAAAGCCACTGGGACGTAATGTTTAGAAAATAAACGTTTCAGTTTCTCTGATACTCCCGCAACATATGGAATGACCACTGGTCTGGGTTCCTCCTTTTCACCTGATGGCTGGCTGGAGTCCTGTTTGGGTTTCTTCTCTGCTTTCAGGAAGGCCCAATTAGGATATCCACATTGCTCTAGAGCCTGTCTTGTGTGGGATTTCTCCTTTTGCCTTGCTCCTGAGTTAGTGGGGACGCTGTCTGCTCTGTGGTACAGAGTCCTGATGCCTCCTAACTTGTGCTCCAAAGGGTGATGGGAGTCTAACTGCAAACACTGGTCTGTGTGGGTGGGTTTGCGGTACACCTCAGTTTGCAAAAGTCCTCTACCAGAGACTGAGACCTCACAGTCCAAGAAAGCCAGTTTGCCATTTTTTACATATTCTCCTGTGAACTTGATATATTTAGGCCAGATTTAACTTTTTTTTTTAGATTTTTCTACCTGGGTTATTGAGCATACATCAATATATTTATCTCCACTTGTTGACAATTTATGATTTTCAGGAGTTTGTGGGTTATTCCAGAAAGACCCAGAATCCCACCTTACAAGATTGGTACCTCATGTGACATCCATTCCTTCAGTATTCATCCACAACTGCAGACTACTTTTTTCTTCTCATTAGCCTTCTCTGTGCGATTCTCTCAAGAAACACCAAGTTCAAAAAGAACAATTTGATTATAGGATTCCAACATCAACAACACACAAGGCCTTTGAGTTGTCAAGGCAACAGCTTCTGGGAACATGTACTTTATTGCTACAACAACTTTCAGCTTGTGGTTTTGTGAGTCTTCTAGCTGGACTGGTCTTAGCATTTCTTTAACCTTGACAAAAATAGTGGTCTTTACGAAGCAGAAACTGGTGTCACAATAGAGGTTTGGCTTGTTTAATAACATTACTAATACAAGAGTATGGGCTTGATGCAGACAGCACTCTGAAGTCCATTTCTTTAGAGGAAAAAGTTTGCAAGAACTTACATTTCCATGGGGTGATGACAGAATTATAAATCAGCACTTCTGCAAAAAAGAAAAAAAAATACTAGTACATAATACTTCTTGCAAGTATACCCAGAGCAGAGCAGACCAGTCAAGTGTTAGTGATGGCAGAAGTCAACTCAATGCATTACTGTCCCTATAGCACTGACTGTATATTAAGAATTTTACCAACAATCAATGGTCCGTATTCATGGACCCAGCAGTATATCTTAAAAAATAAATTTGAAACTTAACCAACTGTCACTTCAAATCAATGAGGTGTTTTTCAACCCAGGGATAAAAAAATACCAAGTGTTGTAATAATTCCATCCATAATTCAATTCAATTCAATTCAAAAATACTTTATTAATTCCAGAGGGAAATTATATGTTGTGGTAACTCATCATCCTCGTTTCATTAATGAGTTGTTATAGATGCTGATGGCTGTGGACAGGAAGGATCTCTTGCAGCGGTCTGTCCTACAATGGATTTGAAGAAGCCTCTGACTGAAGACACTTTGTTGTTGCATGGCGGTCTGATGTAGAGGATGCTGAGGGTTGTCTATAATGTTCTTCATTTTATGAAGAATCCTTCTTTGTACAATCATCTCCAAAGGTTCTAGAGGAGTCCCCAGAACTGAGTCAGCCTTCTTTATGAGCTTGTTGATCTTTTTTAAGTCACTTGCTAAGGTGCTGCTACCCCAGCAGATGATGGCAGAAGAGATGGTGCTCTCTACAACAGACTTATAGAAGATATGCAGCATCTTGCTGCAAACGTTGAAGGACTTCAGCTTCCTTAAGAAGTACAGTCTGCTCTGTCCCTTCTTGTAGACGGCTTCACTGTTGCATTTCCAGTTCAGTCTATTGTCCAGATGAACTCCAAGATATTTATACTTCTCCCTTCTCCACCACCTCCACTTCTTCTCCCATGATGGAAATAAGGTTGGACCTGTTCCTGATTCTCCTGAAATCTACAATCATCTCCTTTGTTTTGTTCACATTCAAGATGAGATGACTGTTTCCACACCATACCACAAAGCGGTCCACCAGTTCCCTGTACTCAGCTTCTTGTCCATCTCTGATACACACAACTACTGCAGAGTCATCAGAATATTTCTGCAGATGACAGGAGTCTGTTTTGTACTGGACATCTGAGGTATACAGAGTGAAAAAGAATGTGAGAGTACAGTCCCCTGCGGTGCTCCTGAGCTACTGACCACCTGGCTAGACACACAACCCTTCAGTCTCACAAACTGTGGTCTGTCCGTCAGGTAGTCTTTGATCCAGGCGATTGTTGAGGCCTCCACCTGAGTCCTCTGAAGTTTCTGACAAAGCAAATCAGGCTGGATTGTGTTAAATGCACTGGAGAAATCAAAGAACATGACTCTCACAGTGCTGTCTGCCTTTTCTAAATGACAGTGAGTTTGCTGAAGCAGGTGTATGATGGCATCTTCAACTCCAAGTCCACGCTGATAAGCAAACTGCAGTGGGTCCTGATATGTGCTTGTTTGTCTAGTTAGGTGGGTCAGCAGAAGTCTCTCTAGGACCTTCATGATGTGGGATGTCAGGGCAACAGGTCTATAGTCATTGAGGACTGATAGGTGAGTTTTCTTTGGCACTGGAACAAGCCAGGATGTTTTCCACAACACTGGAACCTTCTCCTGAGTCAAGCTAAGGTTGAAGAGATGCTGCAGAACCCCACAGAGCTGCTCTGCACAGACCTTCAGGACTCTGGGGCTGACACCATCTGGACCTGCAGCCTTATTCCGGTTCAGTCTCTCCAGCTGCTTCCTCACCTGACTTCTGGAGACGCAGAAGGGGGAGGCAAAGGAGGTATCAGCATCTTCTGATTTGGTTGAAGACCAATATCTAGAAGAAGGGTCCGTGACTGAGGTGGTAGATACAATATTTGAGGTGTGACAGGACAGCCTTGGGTCAATGTAGGGTGGTATGTATGTTTGGCTGTGGGCAAGAGAGGAGGATGCTGAGCTTGTTCCTGAACTGAACCTATTGAAGAATGTGTTCAGTTCATTGTCCAAGCTTCCATCCTTCTGATCCTCCTTCTGCTTGAAGCTTGTGATCCGTTTCATCCCTGACCACACCTCTCTGATATTGTTCTGTTGGAGCTTGCTCTCCAGCTTCTTCTTGTACACCTCCTTGCAGTTCATCTTGACTTTTAGTTGCTTCTGTGTGCTCCTCAATAATTCCCTGTCTCACTCCCTGAAGGCTCTTTTTTTCTGGTTTAGCAGTCCCTTCAGGTCAGTGGTAATCCAGGGTTTGTTATTGGGGAAGCATCTCACTGTTCTGGTGGGGATGGTGTTGTTTACACAGATTTTTTTTTTTCTCTGGTAGAGCAGCTGACAAACTGTTGGCATGTCAGAAGTGTAGCAGAGAGACAGGCATGATTACAATCCCAATATATATATATATATATATATATATATATATACACAGGTCCTTCTCAAAAAAATAGCATATTGTGATAAAGGTCATTATTTTCCATAATGTAATGATAAAAATGAAACTTTCATATATTTCAGATTCATTGCACACCAACTGAAATATTTCAGGTCTTTAATTGTTTTAATACTGATGATTATGGCATACAGCTCATGAAAACCCAAAATGCCTGTCCAAAAAAATTAGCATATTTCATCCCACCAATGAAAGACAAGTGTTTTTAATACAAAAACGCCAACCTTCAAATAATCATGTTCAGTTATGCACTCAATACTTGGTCGGGAATCCTTTTGCATGAATGACTGCTTCAATGCGGTGTGGCATGGAGGCAATCAGCCTGTGGCACTGCTGAGGTGTTTGGAGGCCCAGGATACTTAGATAGCGGCCTTAAGCTCATCCAGAGTGTTGGGTCTTGCATCTCTCAACGTTCTCTTCACAATATCCCACAGGTTCTCTATGGGGTTCAGGTCAGGAGAGTTGCAGGCCAATTGAGCACAGTAATACCATGGTCAGTAAACCATTTACCAGTGGTTTTGGCACTGTGAGCAGGTGCCAGGTCGTGCTGAAAAATGAAATCTTCATCTCCATAAAGCTTTTCAGCAGATGGAAGCATGAAGTGCTCCAGAATCTCCTTATAGCTAGCTGCATTGACCCTGTCCTTGATAAAACACAGTGGACCAACACCAGCAGCTGACATGGCACCCAGTGACTGTGGAAACTTGACACTGGACCTCGAGCAATGTGAATTCTGTGTCTCCTCTCTTCCTCCAGACTCTGGGACCTTGATTTCCAAAGGAAATGCAAAATTTACTGTAATCAGAGAACATAACTTTGGACCACTCAGCAGCAGTCCCCGGTGAGATGCTTCTGATGCAGTCTCTTGTTCAAGAGTGGCTTGACCTGGGGAATGCGGCACCTCTAGCCCATTTCCTGCACACGCCTGTGCACGGTGGCTCTGGATGTTTCTACTCCAGACTCAGTCCACTGCTTCCGCAGGTCCCCCAAGGTCTGGAATTGGCCCTTCTCCACAATCCTCCTCAGGGTCCGGTCACCTCTTCTCGTTGTGCAGCGTTTTCTGCCACACTTTTCCCTTCCCACAGACTTCCCTGAGGTGCCTTGATACAGCACTCTGGGAACAGCCTATTTGTTCAGCAATTTCTTTCTGCATCTTACCCTCGGTTTAGGGTGCCAATGATGGCCTTCTGGACAGCAGTCAGGTCGGCAGTCTTACCCATTATTGTGGTTTTAAGTAATGAACAAGGCTGGGAGTTTTTAAAAGCGTCAGGAATCTTTTGCAGGTGTTCAGAGTTACGTCGTTGATTCAGATCGTTAGGTTAATAGCTTGTTTAGAGAACCTTTTCATGATATGCTAAATTTTTGAGACAGGCATTTTGGGTTTTCATGAGCTGTATGCCATAATCATCAGTATTAAAACAATTAAAGACCTGAAATATTTAAGTTGGTGTGCAATGAATCTGAAATATATGAAAGTTTCATTTTTATCATTACATTATGGAAAATAATGACCTTTATCACAATATGCTAATTTTTTGAGAAGGACCTGTATGTATATATGGGGGTCGAGATGGTGCAGAGGCAGGGCAGCCAGCTTGGGACCCGAAAGGCCCAGGTTCGATCCCCGGTCACTGCACATCTCGTGGTGTCTCTGGGCAGCACACCTCATCAACAAAATGCCCCTCCCCCAGGCACCCCCAATAGCCACCCACTGCACCACTTGGTATTGGATGGGTTAAATTCAGAGACTAATTTTGCCATTGTATGGAAACATGCAGTGATGACATTATTATATTTATATTTAAGCCAGTCAAGCCCCTAGGTCACTTGCCTTGGCAGTGTTCATCTCTTCTGGGATTTTTGTTGACGGGAAGCTGGGGGTGGTGGAGACAGAGACACTTCTGTGCTGCTAGCTTTTCTCAAGCTTAACAATGGTAATGCCGGCTGTTGTCAACCGGTCAAGCGCTCTGGTAGGCATGGTTCTTGGTTCAGATGACAGGGTGGGGCACCCTCCTTGGATAAAGGAATGGGAAACACTGCAAGCTAGCTAATATGATTTAATGCTCACCTTGGAAACACAATGCAATTTTTGAACTGCAGTTTCCATTAATTTTAACAATTAACAGTACAGTATTGTGCTCCATGAAATCCATGTCTGCTGCCATTCTTGCAATAACTACGAATGCCATGTAGCACCTAGCAAGATAGCTATACAAATTTTTGCCTTGATGGAGTAAACAATGTTGTTGTTGGCCGTTCCTATGCATTTTTATTTCAGTGTCCCTGCCTTCAGGTAGCAGTGTAAGATGCAAAAGACTTTTAGTACAAGTGTTACACAGTTTAATTGGCTCTTTGGATAACAATTAGATTTTAACAACAGGATTCATTTTTATGCCTTTTTTCATTAGTGTGCAGCTAGATATTGACAGTAGGCACAAATCAAATTACAATCTAAATTGACTGCTTTGTATTTGAAGTTGATATATTTTAGCGTCCGAGTCTTTCCTCAGTTTTAAAGCTTTCAAAAAGCTTAATCTCATTCAGTAAACAGTGGCAGCATCTGCCTAAATAATCATTGCTGTATAAAACTTGTGATTTGATAAACAAAGTCAGAAAAGGATAATCAAATACTTTTTTGTATGTGAATCTGCAAATGAACCAACACAACAAGGAATGTTCGATGTTACTTTGCACCCCTGCCGAATGACGATCATCAAAACTAAACCTGAACATGATGAATAAATGTGTTCTGGAATAAGTGGGCCAGGTACCATAGGAGAACTCACTAATGCTTCCCTTTACTAAATTCAAGCGAGAGCTGCTCTTATTTTCAAGTATGACATACGAAAATTGATTATTTAAATATAAGAGTGGGTTAGAACTAAAAGCTGGTGGCTGCTTTCAGGTAAGATGGAAGGTTTTCCATTAATGGAGTGAAGGATATCGGCACATGGAGGCCCACCAAGTTTGGGAAGCTTTGTTTAGTACATTATGTCTAAGTGGTCAAGATGCTCAGATTTTTTCATTTCAGCATAATGTAATGTCACTAGCCTCGATGTACCTCTCAGCTTTCATTCATCCTTTTGCACATCATGTCCCAGGAAAGTGGAAAAAAATTGACAGATTGAACTGAAGTCAGCTGCATCTTCAAGTTTATCTGAACATACTCTGAAAGAAAGAAGTATTTTAGCATCTCAGGGGGGCTACATCACTGTCACAAC
>NC_056520.1:20101566-20134340 GCF_014905685.2 Nematolebias whitei
GTTACAGCCAAAAGCAGCTGGTCTGATGATCTCAAAGCCCGAGAAGGGATAAAGAGAGACAGGGTGTTGTTCAAAATGTACAAAAAAGACAACCCTTCTTCACACAAACTTACTTTTGTTAGAATAAAACAAAAATATATCCATCCATCCATTATCTTTACCCGTTTCTTCCATTTTGGGTCACAGGGGTCGCCAGTGCCCATGTCATCACTCACTCTGCGAGGGGCAGGGTACACCCTGGACGGGTCGCAAGTCCATCACAGGGCCACATAGAGACAAACGAGACAAACAACCATTCACTCTCTCACTCACACCTAGGGACAATTTAGAGTTACTAATCAGCCTAACATGCATGTTTTTGGTCTGTGGGAGGAAACCGGAGTACCCGGAGAAAACTCACTCATGCATGGAGAGAACATGCAAACTTCACCCGGAAAGGCCCCTGGACCGGGATTTGAACCGGGAATACAGCATATATATCCTGCTAATAAACGTTTTAATGAACTTCAGTTCACCATTAAATCTCTGATCAACCAGCTTCTACAAAAATATCTATATTTAAAATTTTATAGGTTTTCTTCATCATTTGATGTATTTGCACTCGTGTCTACTTTTATTGTTCAATTTAGATGTGTGGTTTTGTTTCTTGTATAGAGGTTATTTTATTTTAGCTTTGCTTGAAAGTTTAATTCTTTTTTTGTGATTTGTACATCTTTGGATTAGAATAATGTTGAACTTAAGGCTATATTGCTTCTTTAAACATATTTGAAGGAAATATTCCTTAGAGATTCAATAATTTTGTATCCTTCTATGATTTTTCATTTGAATTTACTTTAATAGATTGTTTAATAGTCATTAAAGTGAAAACAGGATTTCACGAAAAAGCAGGCACCATTTATTTATTTTAAATCTCCACTGGAAAAAAAAAATTTTTTTTTAATACATAAAATGTTTTTAAAAATTGTTTCCACCCTCCGTCCCAGACCCGTCTCGGTCCGCCCGTCTGCCTGGATGGGGATTCGGCCTTCATGAGGTGGTGAGACCGGGGGCTGGACAACGGCCTTCTGTGAGTCAGCAGCTCATATGATCCTCTGTGGTGACCAGTGGAGCTTGGAGCCCGTAAGGCCAGGATCCAGAGCCCAAGCCCCGAGTCGGCAGCACGGAGGATCTTCCGCAGTGACCAGCAGAGCTCGAAGCCAGGGAGATGATGCCCTGTACAGCCTGAGGGGGCTCTGAAGCACTGGTGGAGAGGATCGAGGAGAGTCGGGGATCGGTGAAGCTCCATCTAGCTCGCTTTGAATTTTGTCACGGCCACCAAGCACAAAAAAACGCCCACACTTCAACATTAGACCACAGTGTTGTCATTAATGTTTTTAAAATCTTAAAAATAGGTCCAATCGCTCCTCGTTTTTTAACACCGGTTATTGCAAATGGTGGATTGAGTGTTTTGAAAAATTCTCAGACCTCTCGTGACTCCGCCCGTTTTGAAAAATTCTCAGACCTCTCTAGTGACTCCGCCCCTGACCAATCAGTGACCGACAGTGTTCAGACGTCACGTTTTGGTGCCAGCTCGACTTGCTTGATACCCTTGAGAAGAAGGGACCAAAAAAGGTTCCAGTGCCACGAAGAAGTGATAGTGCAAAAGGGCTCAAAACCGTACCGAAACGAGTCGAGTCATGCTGAATAGGAGCTATGGAAAAGTGACGTTTGAGTTACCAGTTAGGCTAGTATGCATGTTTTTTGATGTGGGAGGAAACTAGAGTACTCAAAGAAGGGGTGGACAAGACGATCTTGAATCACTGTACAACACTGTTTGTTCATGCTAACTCGATTATATTCTATACTGCATCTTGAGTTGCCCCCAGGTATGAAATGTACTATATAAATAATTTAGCCTTACCTTGCCTACAACAGAGCAAGTACGCTGATTGTATCAAAAAAGAATACAAAGTAAATGATTTGGGCTCACTTTGGTTTTAAACCAAGGAATTACTCAAAACCTTTGATAACAAATACAATCTTCCAGATCCGTGCATGCTGAGCTGATGGCAGCTTTATGGCACTGAAAATAGATGTGTGGTTAACTTCAAGTGATGCCTTTACTGTCATGGCACATGGCATTGTAGAACTGGAACCTGCAGTATGATGTTAAAATGTTATTTTCCTGGTGACCACAATCCTGTTGTGCTTTTGTGCAAAGCCATAATGAGACAGCAGCTGACCTACCACGGCTTTTCAATGATTACAACAAAATTATCCAAACTACAATACCTCATACGGTACATTTTATGCCTGTTGACAAACTATTGTACCACAATATATAGCAATGGCCCAGACAGGCAAAGACATTGTATAGCTTTTGACCTTGGTTTGTGACCTTGGCTTTAGGGCTGGGGTGATGAAAAGTGTGTCACTCTATTGATAATGCATATGTGTATGAAGTTATGTAAAGTTATCTTGAGCAGATGAGAAATCATGTGCTGAACAAAAAGTTTACACACAGATGGAGACTGTCCCATAATACATCCACCTTTTGACAGGCGTATTGAAAAAGAAGCCAATTTAGCTGTAACAGAATACAATTTCAGTGCAAATAAGAAAAAACAAATCACATGATGCCTGCATCACAACCAACTCCTGTGAATTTTCTTTAAAATATTTTTGTCGTGTCCGTCATTTAGTAAAGTCTAATATATTGCTTTTAAAACAAGTTCTGCCTATCTCCAACATTAGTAAAGTACATAAAATGAAGATGTGTAATCATGTTTGAGTATGAAAAGTGTACTTAATCTCTTCTTCTGTGCCATTCCCACTGTGTAGTAGTATTTTCTCATTCCTTTTTAAAATCAGAACTGCTATAGCATGTCTGAATCATCAGTGTAAACTTACTTTTGTGGGCGTTCCAGTTCACTTCTTTCCTGTGGTCACTAGATGGCGCCAGACCTGAGATCAATCCCCTTGATGAGACACCTAGCGTACAAAAGGCATTTGATAACTTCTCTTCAACGCTGGAGCATTACCTTGCCAATGATTCGTGCTTCTAGCCATTTAGATTCCAAGTGACCTATGATTGCTTACCTGTGTCTCTCTGTTTACAGTGAACCCTCTGACTTACCTGTTCCTGGACTCCCTTGTGAAACTCTGGAAACCTCCTTGTGGCAACCTCAGCTGTCTTCCTCGCCTTCCAACCACTTGCCCTCCAGAGACAACTTTCCACTCTGGGCGACTCATTGTTCTCACAGGATAATTGAAACCAGTCATTCTACAATAACCATTCACCGACCAGTAAGAACCAGAAGACAGTCTGATAAAAACCATTTCTGCAGAACTCCAGAGCTGACTCCTCCTCGTTCCCAGGGTTCCTGACTTTACCTGTGGTTATAGTCATTGTATATAAAGGCAGTGAAATTACCTTCATTTCATTTCAATTTATTTATATACAGTAGTCCATCGCTACTTCGTGGTTCATTTATTGCAGATTCGCTCTATCACGGTTTTTCAAAATAAGATTGGACATGACACACAATTGTCTGATTGATGGATGAGCTGCATGATTGTTATGAATTATTTTATTTAAAAAATTATTCTAAATTATTTAGCATCGGTTGCACATCTGTGCAGCCCAGAACTGCAGAAAAAAGCTTCCTCCTGCAGCTTTGTGCAACCTTTATTCCTAGAGGATAAACTTCCTGCTGTAGTTAAACAGCTGATCAGCTGTTGAGTGTGCAGGGTGAATAAGTGGGCGTGGCCAAGAACGCTTGCAGTTGACAAAGAGCAGACGAGGCAGGGAGCTGAAATCATAACATTCTGTGCTCTTTTAGCACGTTTAAAGTTTAGAAACATTGTTTAGAATGTTGCAAGAGTGTGGGAAGGGTTTAAAACACCTTAATATATATCTATATAAATAATAAAATAAACTACTACTTACTACTTGTACTATTATTCCTACTTCGTTGTTTTTCACCTATCGCAGGTCTTCAGGGTACGGATCCCCCGCAATAAACGAGGGACCACTGTAGCACCAAATCACAACAAAGTTGTCTCAAGGCACTTTACAGGAACATTCACTTACATAGAAAAGCCAATTAGTAAGTAAGTAAGCCAGCAGACATATTGAATATTTGCTTCAATGCAGTCTCCCATCCTGAGCAAGCACAAAGGCAACAGTGGAAAGGAAAATCTCCCTTTTTAAAGGAAGAAACCTCCAGCAGAACCAGGCTCAGGACAAGCAGCCATCTGCTTTGTCCAGTTGGGTTTTAGAGGAACAGGAATGAGAGACAAACAGAATGGCAAGTCCAGATATCAGAGTCAGAGATTCTTTATTGTCGTTCGCACCACATGGGGCACATGTGGTGGGACGAAATTATGTACACAGGGTTCCAGTTACATCAAACAGTAAAATGTAAAAGAAAAAAAAAAAAGATAACATCTAAGATACGAACTACAGTAAGAAAAACATCAACTAAAAATACACTAAGTACTAATAGCATAAAAACATTACGTTGAACAGCAGCACGAACATGAGCATGAGTCTGTGTAAGCAGATGAGCACGCATCATCACATCAATATTGAAACAGATCAGCAAAGATTTTCTTTCTGCAGCTGTGCAGCCTCTATGCCCCACATTGATGCTGGAGCACAGGATGCTCTCCACTGCACACCTGTAGAAGGAGGTGAGGACTGAGCTTCCCAATCCAGCTCATCTCAGCTGCCTGAGGAAGTAGAGTCTCTGATGAGCTTTCTTGATCAGGCTGGTGGTGTTGTTGCTCCAGCTGAGGTTGTCATTCAGGTGCACACCCAAGTACTTGTAGCTGGAGACCACTTCCACCGCAGATCCTCTTATGTTCAGGGGGGTATAGGTGTGTTTGTTCCTTCTGAAGTCCACAATCATCTCCTTTGTCTTCTTCACATTGAGGTGAAGGTTATTCTCTCTGCACCAGCTCTCCAGGTGTTCCACCTCTTGCCTGTAGCTGGACTCATCATTGTTTGTGATGCATCCCACCACCACTGCATCATCTGCAAACTTTACAATGTGACAGCCTGGATGGGTAGCTGCACAATCATATGTGAGCAGAGTAAACAGGAGAGGGCTCAACACACATCCCTGAGGAGAGCCAGTGCTGAGGGTTATGGTGGAGGAGGAGAAGTTGTGGATCCTCACTGACTGTGGTCTGTTAAGAAGTCTAGTACCCAGTTGCAAATGGAGGGGCTTAGTCATAATGTGAGTAGTTTGTCCATCAGGGTTTGGGGGATCATGGTGTTGAAGGTGGATGTGAAGTCTGCAAAGAGCATACGGACATAGGAGTCCTTCTATTCCAGGTGGGTGAGAGCAGTGTGGACCACTGAGGAGATGGCATCCTCTGTTGATCGGTTCTCACGGTATGCATACTGATGAGGGTCCTCGTTGATGTTGATGTTTGTTTTGATGTGAGTCATGATCATTTTTTTTAAAGCATTTAGCGACTATCAGGGTGAGGGCCACTGGCCGATAGTCATTCAGACCAGTCACTGTAGAGCTTTTGAGACTGGGATGATGGTGGCAGTCTTCAGGCAGGTGGGAACTGTCTCCAGGTAAGTGAGGTGTTAAAGATGTCTGCCAGAACCTTGCGGAGCTGATCGGCACATTCTTTCAACACTTTTTCAGGGATGTTGTCTGGGCCGGTTGCCTTGTGTGGATTAATCCTCCTTAAGGTACTCCTTACTTCTGCTGAAGTCAAGCTGAGATACTCTTCATCCAGTGGTCAGGTGAGTCTGGTGCTGGGTGGTCTGTTCGGGTCTTCAAAGCGTGCATATAACTTGTTGAGGGCATCAGGTAGAGATGGGTCTTTGGGGCATTCGCTCCTTCCTTTATAATCTGTTATACACTTAATATCCCTCCACATGCTCCAAGATATAGGTCCAGATATAGGTGCAGGTTTACCTGAAAGACAAAAACAAATGTTAGGATAGAAAAAATAATTACAAATACAAAACTGGCTGAGTAGAGTAAGTAAAGATGGTAGCAGAGTGAAGAAATGGTCAGTTTGTCCTTCAGCAGTTTAAGCCTATAGCAGCATAACTAAGGGACAACTCAGGAAACCCAAGCCAACACTAACTATAGGATTTATCAAAAAGGAAAGTCTTAAGTCCAGTCTTAAAACTGGATAATGTTTCAGCCTCACGGACAGAGATTGGAAGTTGGTTCCACAAGAGAGGATTCTGATAACTGAAAGATCTGCCTCCAATTCTGTTTTTGGAAACTCTAGGAACCACAAGTAAACCTGCAGTCTTAGAGTGAAGTGCTCTGTTAGGAAAGAATGGAAGAATAAGAGCTGTAATATAAGAAGGAGCTAGGTTGTTGAAAGCTTTGTAGGTTAGAAGTAATGTTTTGAATTCAATTCTGATGGGAGCGAATGTAGAGAAGATAAAACTGAAGAGATGTGATCTCTCCTACTAACTTCAGTTAAGACTCTGGCAGCAACATTCTGGATTAACTGAAGACGTTTACTGATCCATTCCTGTTGTTGAGTTGTTCATATTCAGTCCTTTCGCTCTGGGTATTCAGTCCTTGTGACAACTTGCACCAGGACCAACTCAGTTTTAATTTCTACTTGTTAGGAGAAGAGAAAAACAAAAGTATATGCCATAAATTTGTACACAATCATTCTAACCTTTCACTGATTTAAAAAGTATTTTTAATGTAAACTTTGGACAGCTAAATATACTCCATATTGGTGAAACTAAACAATTTAGACATCTGAGGTGCAACAAAATTCCACAAAACGTGCCATATTTTTAGCTCAAAATACAAGCAAAACAGTACTGAAACTTCAGCTTTAATCTTCAAAAAAAATAAAAATTTAATCCTAAAAGCCAATTATGCGTTTTATTTGTATTGTCGATTCTAATGATTTTATCTTAAGCTGATGTGAAAAGTTTTAGAGATGCATTACCTGCATGTTTCCTCTTCCTTTGGCCATTTGGCTGTTATGTACTAAAGAGATGTCAGCATTAGAGGTTATTCTGTCTGGAGACCAGTTTCCGCAGGGCCATGTCTGCTTCTGTGTGGCTGCCTTAAGGCCTGCTTCAAAGTCTAAGTGCCGATAAAAGCTTGGAGGATGGAAGGGCAGAGGATAGAGAAAGGAGAATATGTTATTTGTCATTGCTTGTTAAAAACAAACTGCTGAAGATCACTGAAGATCCCATGCTTTGAAAACTAAGACCTCTGGCCTTGAACAAAACAAGAAAGCGACACTTCTAAACATAATGAGAGTCCTCTCGCTGCCTCTCGGATGGTGACTGATGCATGGATATCATGCCATCCATTAGAAAGCTTTCCTCGGGGCGTTTTGCCATCATGTTAAGGGTCAAAACAGCCCTCAAAACACCATCTTCATAAATTCGCAGCATCATTGGAATGTCCTCGACACTTGGAAATGTTTCTTCATCTGTAGGCATGCTGCCCTCTGGGTTAAAAGAGGAGTGGAGATGTCCAGTCGCAGCAGGAAGGAGCATTACTGAACGTCTGAAAAGGCTGTTAAAACACAGCAGCAACTTGGAGACGTATGGCTGAGAATATGCAAGGCAAAATGATGTAAATTATAGATAAGTGCTATTCAAAAGCAGCCTCTAAAATGAATGAAAATGACTTTTAGGGACATTATCTTGGTTCGACTTTATATGTCGGTTAAAAGGCAATTTTCATTAGCATGTGGATGAGGTGCAAAAAACCCTGTTCTGTCAGATAACAAGAGCATCAGATGTTCAAGGCATGTAAAGTGGAATAAGAGTATTCTTTTCATTATATGCTCGTAATTGATTTCTCAAACAAAGCCATATTTTTAACCTCCAGACAATAATTTTATTAAACATAAAATATATCCTTATATTTACTACAGACTAATTAAAGGCCATGTTTCCTTCAAGGAATGCACCTCACTGAACAACTGTCGACCAATCTCTAAACTCTGCATTTTAGCCAAGGTTCTAGAAAAACTGATAAACTCTCAAATCAAAAATTACCTGGACTCATTTAACATCTTACCTCCCCATCAATCCGGTTTCAGGAAACAACACAGCGCAACCACTGCTTCACTGAAGGTTCTTAATGACATCGTTGAAGCACTGGATGCTAAGGACTATTGTGCTGCACTTTTCTTAGACCTGTCTAAAGCTTTTGACACTGTGGATCATAACATCTTGTGTCATAAACTCTCAGAAATTGGTTTCTCAGAACACACCATTGGTTGGTTCTCTAACTATCTTTCAGCCTGGAGGCAATGTGTTCAACATAATGGTACTTCCTCCAGTTATTTAACAGTCAACAATGGTGTACCACAAGGCTCAGTCTTAGGACCCACCCTCTTTACAATCTACATACATAATGTAGGTAAAAACATCCCTAATGCATCCATACATTTCTATGCTGACGACACAGTTGTTTATTGTCGAGCTAAAACAGTTGCTAAGGCTTTCCAGCTTTTGAATTCTGCATTCAACATCATCCAGACTGATTTGTTCCGCCTCAAACTTGTCCTAAATGCCGACAAAACCAAAGGGATGCTTTTTTCAAATAGGAAGTTGGTCCCAGCAGTTCTTCCTCCGATTTTATCCTCAAATGGTGTACCCATTGAGTTTGTTGATTCCTATAAATATTTGGGTATCTTGTTCGACTCACATCTCTCTTTTAAGCTCCATGTGGAAAACTTGGTAAAGAAACTGAAAGTTAAACTGGATTTCTTTTTCAGAAACAAATCCTGTCTAACCCTGAATGCTAGAAAACGCCTTGTATCTGTGACTTTCCTTCCCTCAATTGATTATGGTGACATTATTTACATGAACGCTCCTACAAGAACCCTGCAGATGTTGGATGCTGTCTATCATGGTGCACTAAGATTCATAACTGGCTGTGATTATCGTACCCACCACTGCACCCAGTATTCACTGGTTAACTGGACATCATTAACTTCACGCAGACTCTCTCACTGGTACGTTTTCATCTTTAAATCACTTCTTGGTCTGCTGCCTTCATACATCTCCTCCTACATGTCTCTGCGTGAGTGCAGCTACAGCGTGCGCTCTCAGGACATTATTACCTGCAGTGTTCCCTCAATGAGGACTGAACTAGGCAAAAGGGCTTTCTCCTACTCTGCTCCTGTTTCCTAGAATGTCTTACAAAAAGAGTTGAAGCTCTCAACCTTGACCTCTCTAAGTGGCTTTAAGAATCTGTTGGACTCCTGGCAGGGAACAATGCAGACATGTTCCTGTTTTTAGTTTTCTACATTCGCCTTAGAATCTAGCTGTTTTTTGTTTTTTTGTTACCTTTTCCTTTTAGCCATCCTATTTGTAAAAAAAAAAAAAAAAAAAAAAACCTGTATTATGACTTTTTACAATTTTTTATTGTTGTTGCTGTTGTCCTTTGTTGTCATTTTTCTTTGTTGAAATCAGGTCTCTTGTAAATGAGTCCTCGAGGCTCAATGGGATTTACCTGTCTAAATAAAGGTTGATATCACGTGCTACCTTTCATGCCAGAATTTTACACTAAAATCATATTTTCATGAGAAGGGACCAAGTTTTAGCTGTGTTGGTCAAACCTAGTAAAAAATTATATATATATAGCATATATATCAAGAGTGTTATATGATTTTAGGATTAGATCTTAAGAATAAATTTTCATTTTAGGAATAATTTGTTCAGTCTTTCACTTCATCTGGATGACATTAATCTGGCCTCCAGCTCTAATGTTAAAAATGTTGGTGTTATTTTTGATCAGGACAGGTCTTTTATCCCCCACGTTAAAAAATGTTAATAAAACTGCCTTCTTCCACCTGCGTAATATCACTAAAATTAGAAACATCTCATCTAAAATGATGCAGAAAAACTGGTTCATGCACTTGTTACATCTAGACTGGACTATTGCAATGGTTTAATATCTGGGTGTCCAAATACTTCTTTAAAACGTCTTCAGTTGATTCAAAATGCTGCTGCCAGAGTCTTAACTGGAGTTAGTGGGAGAAATATCTCTCCAGTTTTAGTTTCTCTCCATTGGTTCCCTGTCAAATCCAGAATAGAATTCAAAATCTTACTTCTAACCTACGAAGCTCTCAACAACCTAGCTCCAGCTTATATTACTGATCTTATTGTTCAATATTTTCCTAAGAGCACTTCACTGTCAGGCTGCAGGTTTACTTGTGGTTCCTAGAGTTTCCAAAAGGCAGATCTTTCAGTTATCAGGCTCCTCTCTTGTGGAACCATTTTCCAATCTCTGTCCGTGAGGTTGACACATTATCCAGTTTTAAAACTAGGCTTAAGACTTTCCTTTTTGCTAAATCCTATAGTTAGGGTCAGCTTTGGTTTCCTGAGCTGTCCCTTAGTTATGCTATAGGCTTAGACTGCTGGAGGACAAATTGACCTCGTTTCTTCACTCTACTACTGTCTTTACTTCCTCTGCTCAACCTATTTTGTATTTGTATTTTTTTCTATTCTTGACATGTGTTTTTTGTCTTTCTTCTAACAGGAGGTACACCTGCACCTACATCTCGACCGGTCATTCTGTGTTCGTCTCTCCTTCCTGTCCTCTCAAACCCAGCTGGTCGAAGCAGATTGCCGCTTGTCCTGAGCCTGGTTCTATTGGAGGTTTCTTCCTGTTAAATGTGAGTATTTTGTTTCCACTGTTGCCTTTGTGCTTGCTCAGGATGGGAGACTGTGACAAAGTGAAGATTCAACGAGTCTGCTGGCTTCCTTAGATAGAGAACTTTACTAATTGTTTTTTGTATGTATGTGAATGTTTTTGTTCAGTGCCCTGAGACAACCTCTGTTGTGATTTGGCGCTATATAAATAAACTGAACTGAATCGAATAAAAATTAGGTTGGCTCAGCTACTAGCACCACCAGAATTAGCTCAATATCTGTAAAACTGTCTGTTAGAGGCATTTTGCTATTTCATAAGGTTGCTCAGCTGTAGCTGCCATCTTGAATGGGGTTGACTCCATAAGTTGTAGGTGCACACCTGTTGATTATTCTCTGTGAGTTTAACAAAAATATATCCACTGGGTCATAAGAATTTTTGCTAACAGAACCAAACATGATTACATGCAAACTCATTCCGCTTTTTCGACTTCGCTGGTGGGCGATAATGATCAGTGGGTTGTTTCAGATCACTTCTGGCTCTTTCCTTTCCATTTGAGCCACATTACATCTAACCACCTAGAAATACTAAGCTCATATTTGTTCAATATGTGAACACATGAATTATTGATACAAACTGTCACATCTGCTGCCATTTCCCTTGAGTACTTTCACTTTTTTCACGGGAGGATAATGAAAAGTGAAGAGACAATTCTGCAATTTCTCTCTGAAATGCTTATTCCCAGCTTTGTATACTGTTTTAGCAGTAACATTTGTCTTCTCTGCCACTTGCACTAATGAATCAACAGCAAACATCTTATATGTAATATTGTAATTTAGTACTATATATATATATATATATATATGCACTATTTAAAGCTCTATAAGGTCATACTTTTTCCTTTTCTTAAATTTATTGAACATAACATCGGGTAATAACAGGCACATTTACTAATATGCAATATTCCTACACTCATAAAAGTACGAAGTATACTCATATATTAGTCCGCCCCTTCTCCTGCGACCCTATTCCAATCATGTGTTATTCATCAACAATATAATTTCAATGGCATTATTTTGGGGCCATCTTTGATGCAGACATTTTACTTCAGAAAGCAGGAAATAGCATTGATTCAAAATTTTCTAAGGGCGGACCCCCAGACACCCACCAGTGTGTCCCCACCACACACTTTACAAATGCTTCTGATGCCAATGGGTTCATTAGAGTGCAGTTACAATGTGGATGCAGTGAGTAGAACTTCATACAGCAGGCTCAGCATCCAGCTCAATGACAGACCAAGGAGAGAGCCATAGGTTATCTGCATCTACACCAACAACATCCAACACCAGGAGAGCGACATCTTCTGGCTGAGTATGGAGACAGAGTTCCCCCACCTCTCTAAAAAAGCGTCACAGGTACTCTATCCCATTCACATCTACATACCTGTGTTAATGTGTTTTTTTTTCAAGTTAATATAGATAATAAAAACAAGTACTGGTCAAGCGAAGATAATATACATTTATTCCCATCAACAGTGCATCCTGAATTAGAGTTGCATTCGGGCCTAAAAAATCCCGACCCGACCCAACTAATTAACTAAAATTACAAGCCTGAAACCGAAAAAAAAAAAAAAAAATAATAATAATAATAATAATAAAGCTTTTACTGCTTTTGTAAGCAAATCAGTTTGACATATTAAAAAAAAAAACACATTTTAAAGAAAGGAAGATATAAGATTCCTTGTTTATTAATAAGTCGCCAAATGAATATTAACATAGACGAACAGCCTAAAAAAATCAACTCTAAAGATAGGCTCTTATACAGATGAACAAAAATATAGTAGTCCCTCGCTACTTCACAGTTCATTTATCGCGGACTCGTTCTATCACGGTTTTTCAAAATAAGAATGGACATGACACACAACTGGCTGATTGATGGATGAACCGCACGATTGGCATGGGATTTTTAAATAAAATAAATTGTTTTAAAATGTTTAGCACTTGCTGCACATTTGTGCAGCCCAGATCTGCAGGATAAACTTCCTGCTGCAGCTGATCAGCTGTTCTGTGTGCATGAGCTGAGAAGTGGGCGTGGCCAAGAGTGCTTGCAGGTTGCAAGGAGCAGACGATGCAGAGAGCTGAAATCATGACATTCTGTGCTCTATTTAGAGCTTTACAGTTTTGGAAAAATTGTTTAGAATATTGCGAGAGTGTGAGAAGGATATATATATATATATATATATATATATATATATATATATATATATAGATATAGATATAGATATAGATATATGTCTTGAAATAAACTACTACTTACTACTTGTACTACTATTTGTATTTCACAGTTTTTCACTTATCGCAGGGCTTAAGGGTACGGATCTCCCATAATAAACAAGGGACTACTGTATTTTTTTGAGCAAAATTATTTGGAAAAATATAGAACAAGGCTATTTTAATTGAACGTGTCGCTCGCTTTGACTTTTGTGCTTCAGATGCTGCAACTTCCTTCACCGCCAATGATAGCATGGTAGAGCAGGACGCGCACGGTCGATGATCAGGTGATCCATCCAGCCGGTCAGCGGACGCGCTCTGCCAATGACCCTGTTGTCCATCTGAAGCTTAATACAACTTTTTTGTGTCCTCTTTCAACCGGCCGGTCAGCGGATGCGCACGGCTGATGATCCGGTTATCCATCTGAAGCTTAATGCAACTTTTTTTTAACCTTTTTCAATTGGCCGTTCAGACATGAGCATGCACCTGACCTGACACACATCAGCAAGTTTCACTGCGCTGGCTTTATAGAGTGAGTTCTCCCCTTTTTAGCTTTTGTTTAAAACTTTCCAGCTCCATTATGTCGCTTGTTGTGGGTCAATTGCAAATCCTCAGTTGTGTGATAAGAGCTAAGATAGATAAGAGTGGGCGGGGCCACATGCTCAATTAAAACTGCATCAAAAGCCCGAGCTGTCCCGTCCATCAAGAACATAATTTTGGCCCGGCTCAAATGTCGGGTCGGGGTGGGGGCTCGGACTAAAAATCACAACTCTAACCTGCATCAGGCATGCGTATCAAAGAAGCAGACTCATTGCTCCAACTAAGATAAGGCAAGAAAAAAGTTGTAGTGATGTGTGGAAGAAAAAAGAAAAATGTGTAGAACAGCCATTTTTTAAAAGTATGATCAGAACATCAAGTGCAGTTGTTTGACATCGTTCATTTGGAATTGAGATTTAGAGTGAGTACAGAATAACGCAGAGTCTGAAATAGCTCAGATGCCCCTCACTTAAGTCGATCTCACAGTCTGTGATGTAATACAAAAATAAGTGCAAGTTCACTGTGGTCACAGCAACACAAAAAGAGCACACATGTAAGAACCGTGTTGTACGTGACGAGACAAGTCAAGTGTTTGTCAAAGGTAGGACCACGTCAGAATATCAAGCGTAGGTTTTCTTTACACGGCATCAGCAAATGATAACACCTGCTTTGAATTTCTCTTGAATAACTTCTAAATGTATTTATTTATTTCAGATACTCCAGTTTCCTCCCACAGACCAAAAATATGCATGTTAGGCTGATTGGTAACGCTAAATTGTCTCTAGGTGTGAGTGAGAGAGTGAATGGTTGTTTGTCTCATTTGTCTCTATGTGTCCTTGTGATGGACAGGAGACCTGTCCAGGTTGTCCCCTGCCTCTCGCACAGTGATGGCTGTAAATGGGTACCAGTGACCCCCGTGACCCAGAAAGAAAGAAGCGGGTAAAAGATAATGGATGGATGGAATAATAGTGAAATTGGTAGTTCAGTCCCCTGCGAAATATATTTGACCACTAGATGTCCCTACAGTTCAAACACTGCTCCTTTAACGTATAGAGAAATAAGTAAAGTGGTTACTTAGAGAGCCTATCCTCGTTGACATTGATGCTTAAAAAAAAACGAAGATAAAAAAGACAACATAAAACTCTTAGTATACCTGTGTAGGCTTGACTTGCTGCAGCATGCTATTCTAATACTTCGTTTACTAAAATCTACAACAAACAAAGCAAGTTTAGCTTTTTTTTTATTGCTTGCTTCATCCCGACTTTATAACTATTAAATTTCAGTTGATGGTAAAGTAAATGAGAGCAGAGCGGCGTGGGCCAGACAAGCAAGAAAACAAGCACATGCGCCTTTACTCATTTACCCCATTGAAAAAAACCTTTAAACAGATGATCCATATGTTGCATCATTTAATTACACTGAATAGGGAAACAAGAATAGCCTGCTTACTATAAATGAGATAGACACCAATTTAGAGCAATACCATTGTCGACCACTAAATTCAGGCTCCAAAAAAAAAAAAAAAACTCCAATACTGAAGAGCTTTATCTTCTAATGTGAGTTTCTAAACTTTTTATTTCCAAAAAGTCGTCATCATGTCATCAGCTGGATTAACCACAGCTCATTATAAAAATAAATAAAAAAACACATGATGAGGAGGAGGATGGGTGGTGGAGGAAGCTGCAACCGCAAACAGTGTGGGTGTTAGCGTAATCAGTGGAGTGACAGCAATTAGGGTGAGGTTATGTTATATTATATCCACCTGCATGACCATATCTGCATCTTTCTATCCGTGTAGCGGTGAATTGGCTAATGATGGATGCTGCAACCTGTCTGAACAAATGCTCTGTCTAAGCTGAAGGCTCTGCTTGACTGCATGATGATGTCTTGGTTTTTGTTTTGTTTTTGTTATTACATCTAAATGATCTGAGGTATCATCTGTCAGCTGTCGGCTGCTCAGCTTCGCCAGACGCATCTCTAATCCTGCTGCAGAAATGTGATATTCTGCTGTAGAAATGAGTCAAACTATGACTCACTGCACTGTTTCGCTCTCTTTTGTTTTTTCTTTAAATTGGTAATCGTAGAAAGTTTTCTGGGAAAACAAATATAAGGGTTAAAGTTATTTGAGCTGATCCCCCAATTCATTTCTGGACGGACTTTAGTAGATCAGTTTCTGAGTGGGGTGGACTTGTGGCATCATTTCAAGCCATTTAAGGGCTATAAATTAGGTTTCAGAAATGTCACTCAAAAATTACAGACCTAGCAATCCTTAAAAAATACATATGACCTGCTGACTTTCATGCTAGGCCTTTAAACTAAGATCATCTTATGATGAAACGTAAGACCTTAAATGAAAAAATATATATATATATTTTTTTTTTTTTTTTGTGAGATATCATCCATTATCTTCAGATGACATTCAATATGTGTTGGGGTTGACTCTTAGCTTCCATCAAACCTATTTGTGGTTCAATATCTGTAAAACTGACTGGCATATAGCCGTTTTGTGTTTAAGGATTATTAGCTGTGGCAGCCATGCTGGATCAGATTGACTCCAACTTTTACCAGGTATAAAATACATATATTATATATATATGGTGTGTTTAACATAACGTTACTTCTTCCAGGTATCTGTCAACAATGGTGCACCACAAGGATAAGTCTTAGGTACCACCCTGTTCACAATCTACATAAGTAATGCATGTCAGACCATCCCTATTGCATCCCTACCTTTCAATGCCGATGACACGGTTGTTTATTGTAGAGATAGAACAGTTGCTAAGGTTTGTTAGCTCTTACAATTTGCATTTGACATCATTCAGTTAGACTTGTTCTGCCTCTAAATTGTGCTAAATGCTAATAAAACCAAAAGGATATTGTTTTGTAGGATATAAGATGTTTGGATTCTCATAGACGTTATTCTTGGCCATTCCTCAACATACCTCGAGAATGTTTATGGATCTCACCGGAGACAATTGACTGATTTTCCATCCTTATCAGAACTCTTACAGTGACTTCGAGAGAGAGCATCTATGAACATGCTGACCGCTCTCGGCTCCTCCCTCTGCAGATTGTCTATGTCACTATGTGCTTGTTTGTGCGAGGTGTTTTTTTAATATTAGAGGGTTTTTTTTTCTCAGGCAGGGAATAAAAAAAAAAGTCTGATAGGAATTTTTTTCGCCTCAAACTCCAACATGTGTCCAGTTAACCACTGTTTTTGTCTGTCCAAACAGGTCTCACTTGTAAATGAGTCTTAGAGGCTCAGTGTGATTTATCTGATTAAATAAAGGTTGAATGAATGTTTAAATGTGCATGTCTATTGACTTGTGCAGGAGGTCCACACACGTGCCATGTGACCAGATACAAAAGTGGACGTGGGTTAAACTGACAGATTCACAGGATCAAGGGTGAAGTATGTTTACATCAGGGGGAGTGAGCCAAGGTCAGAAGTCTGAGCGTACAGCCACAGATGAGGTGTATGTGACAACTTTGCTTATCCAAGACCTCTGATGTGGATAGGGGTGTATAAGAAGGTCTGAGAATGTCCAAGGAGCCAAGGGATCTTCATTGAAAGGTCTTTGTGTTGTTCAGTGTTCAAGTGTTTCACAATAAAGCCCAGACTTTGATGTAAATAAGAATCAAAGTGTCTAAATTGCTTTTTTAAATGATTTTCAATACCCATCTAGTAGAAATGTTAGTTTTCAAACAGGAAGTCGATCCCAGCAGTCCTTCCTTCTGTCTTCTTTACGAATGGTGTTCCTATTGAGTTTGTCAATTCTTTTAAATATTTGGGTATCTTGGTTTATTTGCATCTCTCTTTTAAGTCCCATGTCAAAAACCTAGTAAAGAAATTGAAAATTAAACTGGGTTTCTTTTTCAGAAATACTGTAGATCCTTTTTTAACTCTGAATGCTTGGAAACACCTTGTAACTGACTTTCCTTCCCTCCATTGACTACAGTGACATTATTTACATGAATGCTCCTACAAGCACCCTGCAGATGTTGGATGCTGTCTATCACGGTGCACTAAGATTCATAACTGGCTGTAACTACCGTACCCACCACTGCACCCTGTAGTCACTGGTTAACTGGACATCATTAACTTCACGCAGACTCTCTCACTGGTACATTTTCATCTTTAAATCATTTCTTGGTCTGTTGCCTTCATACATCATCTCCTACATATCACTTTGTCAGTGCAACTACAGCGTGCACTCTCAGGACATCATTACCTGCAGTGACCCCTCAGTGCAGACCAAACTTGGCAAAAGAGCCTTCTCTTACTCCGCTCCTGTTTCCTAGAACACCTTGCAAAACGATCTTAAGTTGTCAACTTTGACCTCTAAGGGATTTTAAACATTTGTTAAGTTCATGGTAAAAACCAACACAGACATGTTCCTGTTTTTAGTATTTTACATCACTTTATAATGTAACTGTTTGTGTTTCGTTTTTTTTATATTGTTTCTTTTATTTACTTTTAATTTTATATGCTTTTATTATTGCCTATTGTTGTCTGTACCTCATCTGTGTTCTTACTTTAAAACAGGTCTCTTGTAAATGAGTCCTCGCGACTCAATGTGACTAACCTGTATAAATAAAGGTTGAATGAATGAATCCTAGATTTTTCAGTTTTATTAATACCCATGTAGTGGCTCATGAGATATTTTACGAACAAGCACTTTAACACACACAAACAAGGTCACAAACATCATTGCCCATCTTTTGCTTTTCAGCTGTGGGAGATCATCAAAGCAGGCGTCGACATCGACACATCTGAAGAAAAAAAACTGAGGCACTTTTCTTGATTTTACAACAATGACGTAATGGCAGATCAATCTTAGATGTGCCCAATTCTTTTCTGACAGCTGCCTCAGTGAATCATAATGCAGCTCAGCTGCAGCATAATTTTACTGATCCATCATTTACTGAGTAAAAAAAATAAATAAATAAATTAGTTTTTGACAACTTTTTTTTGTAATTCTGACAACCTGCTGTAACTCAGCGCTGCATCCCTCAGTCTTTTTGTTGGCTAGAATATACAGTATTTCTGTCATATATTCCACTTGTGCAGAACATTTTACCTACATTCTCAGGTGCTGAAAGAGGTGAAAGGAAAGTGGCTCAAGTTCGGCTGAGTTTAGACGGACGCTGAGTGTATTATGCCCCATAGTGGCAAACCAAAGTTAAGGATGTGGTTTTAGAAGCCTTTGAGCTCAGAAAGCAGACAGCACTTAAAAGGTTTTCATTGTGATTGAGGTCAGCGCTATTAGCCTGTAGCCAATGAAGCAAGCAACCGCAGGGCAAAATACTTTATCTTAGAGTGGATTTTGTGGGCGTGCAGCGGGATGCCCCAGGTCAAGCACATGTGCATGTAGATCCATCAGCAGGGCAGATTTTATTTTATTTTATTCTTTTTCCCATTTTTAACTAACTACAAAATTAGTATCACCCACTGCAGAAAGGCAAAGACAGACAATTATGTTTTTGACTGCATTTTTTTGTGTATGTGTTCATGTTCCCATTTGAAACTAAAGCCAAATACAAAACCAACCGTATGCACTGCTAGACAAATTTTAGTGAAACTTGTGGAAAGTATTCATTCCAAGTATGAAGTAAAATTGATTTGAGATGGCCGACACACCTAAGAGTTAAAAAATAACGGCTATAACTCAGTCCATGTTGTAGCCGATCATCTAAAATTTTGTGGAATAGTAGACAAGATTAATTCCCAACACATGCTCTGGAAACTTAAAGATTCCTCAACTTAGATTAAAATTTTGCCAACAACTTTTTTTTGTCAGCATTAAAAAAATAATATAATGGATAGATAGAATAGGATAGATTAGGAAATAGGAAAGAATAGATTTTAATACAACTTTCAGAAATGGTAAATGGGCTGTACTTATAAAGCACCTTTCTTATCAAGATACTTAAAGTGTTTTACACTACAATCTGTGTCCTCATTTACCCATTTATACAGCACTCTACTAGATCTATACAAAGATTCATACACGATGGGACACACATTGGAGGCAATGAGGGGTTCAGTGTCTTGCCAAGGGACACTTTGGCATGTGACTACTGTTGGAATCGAACTCCCAACTCTTGCATTGGAGGACGACTGCTCTAACCACTCAGCCTCAGCCACCCCAGTAATCAATAGAGGTACCTTTATGACTGATAAAGTTTGGGAGACACAAAATAAAGACAGCTACCACAGTCAACTGACAGAAAACAAAAATGGCTGCTTTTCAGTCAGTTTTACAGATATCAAAAATCTAATATGTGCTGTGGTAGTAGCCCAGAATGACTTACAGCATACTCCAAGGGTGATATTTTATATCGCATGAGATTGCTTATGTTATCTTGAAGGTTTGACCAAAATGGATAACACTTATTTTTCACCATACGATGATTCTAGTTTAAAACTCTGACATAAAAGCTGGTCAGTGATAAGAATTCAATAAATCCATCCCATCCATTATCTTTTACTCACTTCTTCCTTTTTTGTGTCGCAGGGGTCACTGGTGCCCATGTCCAGCTATCACTGTGCAAGAGGCGGGGTACACCCTGGACAGGTATCAAGTCCATCACAGGGACACAGAGACAAACAACCATTCACTCTCTCACTCACACCTAGAGACAATTTACTTACCAGTCAGTCTAACATGCATGTTTTTGGTCTGTGGGAGGAAAATGGAGTACCCGGAGAAAACCCACACATGCACTGAGAAAACTTACAAACTCCACCCAGAAAGGTGCCCGGACCAGGATTTGAACCAGGCTAATCTGAGAGGAAGCAGCTCTACCAGTTGTGCCACCGTGCCGCTGTACAAGAAATGCTATAAGTTTTAAATATATTTATTAGATTTCGAAAGATTTTACTTCATAAAGATGTGCCCACACGTTCCTACAGAATCCTAATTTATTATAATCAAGCCTAAAATCTCCTCAATGACGTCCACCACTTATCTCTTAAACGCCTGTGAATTTGTTGCGCTTATGTCATTATGCTGTAATAAAGTGGAACGCCGGTTCAAAATATCTCTACATGAAAAGGAAAAAGAGCTCTCAATCTCATTTTGCCCGGCTTCTATAGATCTACTTTTGCAATGCTTTTTTTTTTTTTTTTCCGTTTTTCTCCCCCCCAAGGAACCTGGATCTTGATAGACTCAGACAACCGTATCAAGCCACAGAGTGACACAGTCTTTATTACATGCATGGCGACTTGTAGCATCCGTGGAGAGGCTATGATGAGTTAATGGCAAGGAACAATGTTTGATATAGGATGGCAGTTGTTGTTTGGTGTACCTCCACTGTATTGCAGTGTGTTTGATCAGCTGTCACAGCAGACAGAAGAGACCTGACAACTGGGGAGGGGAGGGTTTCTGCACAGCAGTCGCTAAACAAAAAATGGCTTTACACGGAAAATGCCAGACACAAACCCCACAGGGTTACCGATTTCATGGGCTGAACATAAAGACACAATACAAGCTAATTAACAAAACGGTAAAAGTAGAAAACATTAAAAGGAATGAAAAAGACAACAGCTGTGGCACAGTTAAAAGCTTACAACGTCATCAATTTAATGAGTTTTATCAGTAGAAATGAGCTTCCTTATATTTGCTGTGGGAAAATAATCTCCATCATTGTAGAGAATGGAAGAGATGTTATATATGGAGGGTTACAAGCAACAAAATTAAATAAATAAATCATGAAATTAATAAAAGTGAATGTCCAATGAAATAAATAAATAAAAGTACCATGAAATAAATAAATATCTCATGAAATATCCCCATTAAATAATTAAATGAGTCATTTAATTATTTAATACATCATCAAATCTTTAAAAACACCAATGGGAAATGCACAATTAAATAGTTAATTGTCCCATCAAATAAATAAATATTTATATTTAAAAAATTACATTAAATATTTAAATGTCATTTTCAATAAAATTGTCATTTAAAAATTCATATAATTATTTTACTTTATTTGTTTATTTATTTCACGGCTCCCATTCAGGTGTCATCATAATATTGTGTTAATTGTCAATGTCACTCATCAAACTCAGTGGGCGGGACTAGTGCAGTTCGTCAACAAATTAGCTGCACTAGTCCCGCCCACTGAGGTCTGATTGACTGCTCAAACATCAAGTCAAGACATATTGACCACAATGATTGATGTACAGAACAGAAAACACATTCCGAAACATTAGGGAATGGTAATTGTCTTTACGTAAATTTGGATGAAACAAACCAGACAATCGGTAGTTCAGGATGAAGGGAAAATACCAAAAAGCTGTTCGGAGCTGCTACGAGAAACAGCCAATTTAATTAAAGTAGATTTGAGGCCGACTCCACAATGACATGCTACAGTCGGAATGACGTCATTTTCAAGTTGACAGCATTCCAGTTTCCCGCTTGTTGAAAGTCGGAAAAAAGATGGAATACTGCAGCAACAAGCCTGTGAGGTTCTAGCTGTATTGAAGTATAAACAATTACCAAAAAAAATAAAAATTGTCCACTTGAAGAACATGTCGGAGGAAAAGGAGGAAAGTGCAGGTGGTATAGTTGTTTTTTTGTTTCTTTGTACAAAAGCAACTGCATTACATTCAGGATGTCATTACTATTAATAATGGTCATGTAGCTCAACAATAAAGTAGACAGTGGATTTATGTTTCATATTTACTTTATTATTCACTATCACATCTTCTGTTGAACTCTAACTCCCCTATCCACATTTAAAACGTTGTAAAATACACATTTTTATTCCCTGGTTTTTGGCACAACCTGAGACTTGCTCTGGTTTATTTTTACGGTAAAACTTTACAATAAGGTGCACAAAATTTGATGAACTACTAGGGAACGCCTCAGAAACGAATCAGAAACAAATCAAGAGCTAACGGGTAGTTAACCAGTATTTACTGGGGAACACAAAGCCAAGCCTTTTTAGGGGACTACTGGTTAGTTACCTTGTAAATGAAGAAGAACTAATCAAGAACTAATGGGTAGTTACCAAGGAAACCATAGAGAAACGAATGAGGAGCTAATGGGTAGTTAACCAGTACTTACTGGGGAACAAACAGCCAAGCCTTTTTAGGGGACTACTGGTTAGTTACCACAGGGACAAACTAGTAGGTAATGGTCAGGTGGTGATTAAGTAATGATCGGTTCCTCAGTAAGTAATTGGTGGTATGATGCTTCACTACATCAGTGAACAAAATAATAGTCAGGCAATGATTTGGATCAGTTAGTGATAGTCAGACATAGTTAAGATGACACCAGTACAAGATTATGTAATTGCTAATGTCTTTCATCAATAGGTTTACAAAAAAGAAAATCCAATTAAAACCAGTAATCACTGGGAAACAGGTTTTTGACAATTACAAGCTGTGACCTCACTGGTGCAGGGTTTATTCAGAACCCACATGGAGATGTTTTTCCTCCGTTTCTGTGATAAACCAGTAGTCCCCTAATAAAGCTTGGCTGCGTGTTCTCCAGTAAGTACTGGTTAACTACCCATTTGCTCCCGATTCATTACTCTGTAGTTTCCTTGGTAATTGCCCATTAGTTCTTAATTAGTTCATATTCATTTACAAGGTAACTAACCAGTAGTTCCCTAATAAGGCTTGGCTGTGTGTTCCCCAGTAAGTACTGGTTAACTACCCATTAGCTTCTAAAAAAAGTTAAATCTGGTCCTCTGGACATTCAAAAACAAAAAAAGCAAAACAACAAAAAAATGTAGAAACGTTTCGTCTCTCATCCGAGAGACTTCCTCAGTCTGAGGTGCTGTATTCAGCTCAGTCTCTTAAATAGCACCTTCTCAGAGTGGATCAACCAGTTTTGCTGCTGACAACAAAAACCAGCTGATCACATGCTCAAGAAGGACCATCAGCCTAACAATGGATCATTAGCACACTGATGGCTGTTTGCTATTCACAGAGGGCTGAGTGATATTAGCAATCACAGCATTGTAAGAGGGGGACAATTGAACACGTAGGCCTCCACCCCTGTTTAACGATGGACAATTTATTTTCACAAAGATGGCCTCCTTTGCTCCTCTCTCAAACCATCGTTCCTCTCTATCCAGGATGAGCACATCTTCATCCCTGAAAGAGTGACCGCTGGCCTGGAGATGAGTGTAGACCGCAGAATCCTGGCCTGATGATGTTGATCTTCTGTGCTGGGCCATCCTTTTAGCCAGTGGCTGTTTAGTTTCCCCGATGTAAGACTGATCACAGCCCTCCTGACACTGAACAGCATACACAACATTACTCTGTTTGTGCCGGGGGACTGGATCTTTGGGATGAACCAGTCTTTGCCGTAATGTATTTTGGGATTTAAAAGCCACTGGGACGTTATGTTTAGAAAATAAACATCTCAGTTTCTCTGATACTCCCTCAAAATATGGAATGACCACTGGTCTGGGTCTGGGTTCCTCCTTTTCACTTGTTGGCTGACTGGGGTCCTATTTGGGTTTCTTCTCTGCTTTCAGGAAGGCCCAGTTAGGATATCCACATTGCTCTAGAGCCCGTCTTGTGTAGGATTTCTCCTTCTGCCTGGCTCCTGAGCTAGTGGGGACGCTGTCTGCTCTGTGATACAGAGTCCTGATGACTCCTAACTTGTGCTCCAAAGGGTGATGGGAGTCAAACTGCAAATACTGGTCTGTGTGGGTGGGTTTGCGGTACACCTCAGTTTGCAAATGTCCTCTATCAGAGACTGAGACCTCACAGTCCAAGAAAGCCAACCTGCCATTTTTTACATCTTCTCGTGTGAACTTGATGTATTTATCCACAGAGTTGATGTGGTCAGTAAAATGTTGGACTTCCTGAGATTTAATTTTAACCCAGGTGTCGTCAACATACCTTAACCAATGACTTGGTGGTGTCCCTGAAAAGGACGTCAAGGCTCTCATTTTTATCTCCTCCATGTACAGGTTGGCAACAATAGGAGAAACTAGAGACCCCATAGCACACCCATGTTTCTGCCTATAATATTGCTCCCCATATGTGAAGTAGGTTGACTGCAGGCACAGTTTCAAGAGTTGACAGTTGTTCTGTGGAAAGCGTGGTCCTGCTGCTCAGAGTGGTGTCTGATTTTAATTTTAAACTGACCACCTCTACTGCATCATCAACAGGAATGCACGTAAAGAGTGATGTGACATCAAAAGAGACCATTGTTTCATCAATCTCCATGATGACATCCCTCACCTTATCCACAAAGTCCATGGTGTGTGGTATGTGGTGTTCTGAGCTGCCAACTAAAGGGATGAGTACAGACGCCAGATATTTGGAAACATTGTAAGTGACAGAGTTAATCATGCTAACGATTGGTCTTAAAGGTTCACCTTGTTTGTGGATTTTAGGTAAACCATACAGACTAGGTGTGGCCTCCCCTGGGTACAGTCTGTGGTACAGAAAACGGTCAATAGCCTTGTCTTGCTCCAAAATTTTCAGGCAATCTATCAATTTCTTCTTGTAACCACTTCCTGGATCTCTTTTCAGAGGTTCATAAGTGTTTAAGTCACTAAGGAGTGTCATAACTTTCTCATGATAGTCTTTCTGGTGCAAAATCACTGTGCACCTTCCTTTGTCTGCTGGGAGAATGATGATGTTTTTGTCTTTGCTAAGAGTGGTGAGTGCGTCCCTCTCCTCTCTACTGATGTTGGAAGGTGGTGGTTTGGCATTGCTGAGGCAGGCTGAAACTTTGATTCTGAGCTGTTCTGCTTCAGCCTCTTTAATTTTGTTGTTGCGGATGGCTGACTCAGTAGCTGTGTTCATCTCCACCAGAGGAATTCTATTTGGTGCAACCGCAAAGTTCAGTCCCCTGGCAAGAATCTCTGTCTCTGGCTGGGTGAGCTGTCTGTCAGATAAATTCTTCACCCACTTTTCTGTCTCCCTGGCATGTAATTGACTACTGGAGTGTTGTCCTACACTGAATGTGTTGTTATTGGAATAGTGATGGTGTTGATGAGCTATTAGTACGTTAAACTTGTTTTGTTGTTGAGTCTTGGACTTGACATTCTGTGCTAAGCGTGCCTGATCTGTACAGTCCATCACTTGCTGAAGTGTGGTCTGATCTAGGCATGTTGTTAGTTTTTGTTTAATGCACTCTTCCTTGGCTTTCAAGGCCTCAATAGTAAAATTGGTCTGTCTCACCCGTTCATTCAGCAGCTGGGTTTGTGCCTTCTGAATAATCTTGCTTGCCCGGTGCCCGCTGACCGAAGATTTTAGTTCCAGGCTCTTGGGAATGATGCCACTTTGTCGACATCTGAGGTTGAATCGCAAATGGTTCCTGTAGTCTGCCCTCTTCCTTGCTGTGTTCTCAAACTCCCTAACTAGTTTGAGGCAATCCTGGCCAAAGTGGTTCAAAATATCCTGATGCATGCTCAATAATCCAGGTAGAAAAATCTAAAAAAAGTTAAATCTGGTCCTCTGGACATTCAAATAAATAAAATGGTATGATATGGTAAAAATACATAAAATAAAATTCAAGAACTGGTTCTTGACTTCATCAGCTCTTCAGCCATGACACTTAAAAGTTGTGTAAATGTGCAAAAACAACATTTCATCTACTAATTAAAATTTACTGAGCAGCTTTTTCATTAAGGCCTTAAAACCCTGTTGGACAAACTTCAGTTCTTTCAGTGTTGTCTCATGTTGCCACTGAATAGTTTTCTCAGACAGTCAGAAGCACCATCACCTCGTCATCCACCCTCCTGTGTTTAAGAGTGTTGGATGTTGTAGGAGTGGATATAGAAGTCTCTCTCTGTCTCTCCTGGGTTCAAGGTTCTTTATTATTTGTCATTCGCACCACATGTGGTGCATGTAGTGGAACGAAACTGTGCACACAGGGCCCCAGCCACATCCAATAAAAGTATAAAATGTAAAAGAAAAACGGCAATAACATCTAAGATATGAACTAAGAACAATGCTAACCAAAAATACGGTAAGCGCTAGTAGTAAAAAACAATACACCAAACAGCAGCACGAACATTAGTCTGTGTGAGCAGATGAGTACAAATGTACGACGGAGCTTTAGAGCCAAGCTAAGAAAATAATAAAAAAATAAAATGACATAATATTATGAGAATAAAGTTGTAGAAGACTTTTTTCAGCTCTCTTATTTATTTATTTTCCATGAGTCAGATCCACAACGTGACCTGTCAATCAATCCAGTAGGCGTGTCAGCAAATGACCAATTTGAAGCTAAATGCTCCTTACCTGCAGAGAGCTGCTGCAGCCCCTCAGAGCGTACCACCTTACTGTAAGCAGGTTCAAAGTCCTGATACTGATAATAATCTGATGCTGATGTGCTAACTGATTAACTATCTCCTTATTTGTAAAACCAATACCAAAGTATAACGTAACAAGATGCTCAATATTATTCATTTTACCACAGTTAAAATGTAGTAAACCTTGCTTTATCGTGTCGGAATTCTGATAATATTATAACTCATTTAGCTTTGGATTGGTCACTTGCTGACATGCCTACTGGCTCTCAAAGAGCTGAGACTCGGAGGACTCAAGAAGCTGGAACTCACAGGGCTCGGGGAATGACTGTTTCTTCAATTAAGATGGGATGGAATATGCTGAGACCACAGCTGTTGGCACTGAGACAACTGGGTCTGCTGACAGTAGGGTTGAAGCATTGACAGGAGCTGGATAAGCCAATGCCACAGAGAATGAGAACCAGCAGAGAAAGGAAACTGGAGCTGAAGCAGAACCTTGGAGTGGCAAATGGATCACTTCCTTTGGCTGCAGTCTGACACAGGTATGGCTGATGGTCCAGACATAGGAAACAATGACATGGAGGAGATGATTTTTTTTTTTAGAACTTCTTATTTTGGCAAGTACTTGATTGTATGTAATAAGGCTTGGTTGTGTGTTCCCTAGTAAGTACTGGTTAACTACTATTAGCTCCTGATTTATTCCTATTTGGTTTCCTTGGTAACTACCCATTAGTTCTTGAATAGTTCATCTTCATTTATAAGGTAACTAACCAGTAGTCCCCTAATAAGGCTTGGCTGTGTGTTCCCCAGTAAGTACTGGTTAATTACCCATTAGCTCCTGATTCGTTCCTGAGACGTTCCCCAGTATATTATCAAATTTTCTGTACCTTATTGTAAAGTGTTACCCAAATGGGAGAAAAAGTTATAGAGGAGTAATGTTCAGAGGTGTATCGGAAGAAAACAGTTTGAAATGCAGTTAACAGGAAAAAGACAAAGAGGAAGGCCAAAGAGGAGATATATGGATGCAGTTAGAGAGGACATGGAGGTGGTGTAAGTGAAGACAGAGGATGCAGAGGACATAAATGCAGGAGGATGACTTGCGATGGTAACTTCTGAAATGTGAATAGCCTAAAGAATAAGACAATTTAAACAACATATATTTATGACTAAATGTATAATTTCTTACACTTACTCTACGTTACAAATGAATTTTGGAATTAAAGCACTTTAAAAACCCTAAGCATTCAAAATGTTTTTTTATATATTTCTGCACAGTTAGAGACCAGAGGAAATGTTTTATTCCAACCAACGGGTGCAAAAAACCTTTGGAACATCTTGCAAATGGGAATACAATGTCTACCGTGGATGTTCTGTAAGCTGAAAACAAATAACTTAGTGCTTTTAGATACGTATCAAAATATGTGGCTTTATAGTGAAGCCACATTCAGCCTCCGTCAGGGTTGGACCGAGTCTGTGTGTGGGCCCGTTTCCACAATGTTTGATTTGCACTCAACAGAAAGCCAATATCTCAGCTCCAGTGTCCATGTGGATGTTGGTCTGAGTCCAGCTTTGGACATTTATTACATCCCATATTCTTCACTCTCTGCAAGGCTTCCCTGTCTACATCAAATACAGAAAAAAAAAATATATATATATATATATATATATATATATATATCCAAAATCTTAAGGGATATAGCAGCAGTAAGAGAGAACAGCTTTACCAGCTTTAACCTTCCTCCCACAGCAACATGTCACTTCTGTCCAAAACAGACAGTTTGTCTGCTGCTGACATCACTTTGAGAAAAAGTGACAAGCAACTTTCAAAGCGGTCTTGTCTTTTAGTATAACCTTTTTTCCTAAAATAAAGTACATCTGTAGCTATTTGTTTGATTTTATTCCCAAAGTGTAGTTATTTTATCCTATATACATTTCACTGATTAAGCCTGCGCAACTCCATGTCAAAGGAGTCACTTTATCCATTGACATAAAACGTAGCAAGCATTATAACAAAACTAAAAAAGTTTTTAATTGGTGGTGTGCCATAGATTGATTGGTGTTTAAAAAAACACTACGAATTGGATTTTTCATCACTTGTGTTTATTTGTCAAAACAGGAAAAAAAGACTTGCCAGCATTTCTTGAAGGAATGCATATTACCCACTGCCTTTCATTTAAGAGTTTTGAACCAATATCATTTTATGTTGATAAATGACGGCGTTGTAGACATTTTAGCAAAATGTTCTTCTTGTGAATGACGTTCAGCTAATACCCAATTAGATTTTAACATCTGTTATTTAACCGTGGCAACAATCTTACATCTGGCTGACCCTAAAAGTTAATCGTTTATAGATTAAGATCTAGTGATTACTTTCTGCAAGTTTTATCAAAATTGGTTTAGTGGCTCATGAGATACTTTGGTAATAGACAGGCCTGCACACAGAGACAGGAGGTAAAACATTATTGTCCACAATGACTTTCAGCAGAGAACTATAAAAAATTTAAATAAAATCTATATACCCAGTGAGGGGTAGATCTGTGAACACAAATAGCTTGTTAATGACAGAGAGGAGTAACCAGACTGCATTAAAAAGATTTAATGGATTTTTAACTTCTTTAAAGTCTTCAGTTGATCCAAAATACTACTGCCAGTCTTAATTGGAGTTAGTGGGAGAGATCAAATCTCTCCAGTTTTAGCTTCACTCCATTGGCTCCCTGTCAAATCCAGAATAGAATTCAAAATCTTACTTCTAACCTACAAAGCCCTCAACAACTTAGCTCCATCTTATATTACAGATCTTATTGTTGCATATTTTTTTAACAGAGCACTTCGCTCTCAGACTGCAGGTTTACTTGTGGTTCGTAGAGTTTTCAAGAGCAGAATGGGAGTAAGATCTTTCAGTTATCAGGCTCCTCTCTTGTGGAACCAGCTTCCAGCTTCTGTCCATGAGGCTGACACATTGTCCAGTTTTAAAACTGGACTTAAGACTTTCCTTTTTGATAAAACCTATAGCTAGGGTTGACTTGTTATGCTGTCGTAGCCTTAGACTACTGGAGGACAAATTCACTATATTTCTTAAAATGAACTGTTAAAATTGAATAGTTTTCATTTCTGTCTTAACATGTGATTCTCGACCTGCCATTGTGTATCTGTTCCTCCTTCCTGTATAACAAACTGTCTAGCTAAACTAGCTAAACTGTCTTCTGCACAATATGTCAGAAAAGCCATATTAAAAAATGGTCTCCACAGTAACCAGAGCTTTCTTCAGTCGCACACCAAGAAGTCATATGGGATGAAATGAGTACAAAGTTACAATGAGGCAAATGTTTAAGGAAAATTTCAACCAACAAACCAACAACTGTAAAAACGACATAATTATACCGTTTTGCATTGGTTTACTTCAGAATTCATTTAGTTGTAGAGGTGATCACTTGTTAAAATCCAACCAGTGGTTCAAACGGGATTTACTTACGCATTAAGCAGTTTTGTTGTTTAATGTTAATAGCACAACTGGGTCAACACAATCTATTGGTTAATTTACGAGGATTTGTTTGAGTTGAATTAATGATACGTACTTTTGTAGTTTACATCGATGTAATTAACATATATGCAAAGTAAATTATGTTGATTGAGACCTAGGCCAAGTAAATAAGCTGGTTCAAACTTAATTGTGTTGACACAAACTGTGGATAGTTTTGAATCTAAATATTTTACATAGTACTCTAAGAAAGCATAGTTATGAGAAATTTATTTTAAATTTTTTAAAGAAGTTGCCTAATGACAGTCATAAGGTGCATAAACATTTATCTACACAGATTGTTTCATCAACGTGATCACAGAATAACTGATTAGACACAACCATGGAAACAGATAACACACAATTTATTTCAACCTATGGCACCAAACGCCATGTAAAATGCATACTGGGAGACGGCCCATCCTAACTCAATCATTTTACAACTGTCTCGTTTTATCCCAATACCATCACCAAAAAGCATTGATCCTGTATTGATACAGTTCTTAGTCAAAACATAAATGGTATCAAAGAAAAAAATAGTACCTGCTTAAATAAAACGTGTAAACAAGGTCTTAGTTAAAAAAAAAAAATAAAAAAAAAAACATGTTTCTGGCTTTCAATCTGAAGCCAGTACACCTAGCGTATGAAATTGACTAAATCGCTGTTGACGAATGACATTTAAATAGATATTTATACATAATAGAACGATATGGAAATTATGGCTATTGCCAATATCGATATTAGAAGCGAAAGGCGACCACCAATAACCAATATAATAGCTGAAAATGTTTGAGCTTTGTCTATCCCCAATAATCTAAGAAAACAGCGAGTGGAGCGGGGCTTGTTTATTTAGCACATCTGTTAGCAACAATGATGCTAAGCAAATCAGATGCATGCTATACCTAGTCCTAAGTAGGTACCTAGTAGGTTTACAAGTGGTCATGAAAACAATCTTCTTAACATTTTCTATCCTCCACTATTCACCATAAAGTTATGAAGTGTGTTACATAAATATAATTTAAACAAACACCCTTCCCTGTTCATTGTTTAAACAGTCAGTCATGTATGGTGAAGGACTTAGTATTGAACGCAGCAGCATTTTTTTACTTTGCAGAGAAGATTTCAGACCAACAATGCATTTATTTGAGGATGATAAAGATAATGTTACTAATACTGATATACATTTACCACTACATTAGATTTAATGATTTATTGTTATTGTGGATATTGTTATACAAGGCAATATGCTATGCAAGGTTATCTAAATGTTAGGTTTGTAACTTGAAAGACACGTAGCTAATGACAAGCAGGTTGGAGGATTGAAGATTTATTGTTGTTGATTTGTTTTACAGATCAGTGAAAATAAACACTGTTCAGCAAAATACTGCACAGTACAGTATTGCTCCCTGCTTCGCTGTGCTGTATGTGAAAGTGAAACTTAAGTGAACGACCATGACTTGAAAGTAGTCTTCATGCTCCCTCTGTTGGATACATTGTACAATTACAGCTGGTTCTTATCAATATAGGAGTGAAAATTAGAAGTGGTTATATCTGTGCATAATGGGACGATTATCACAGATACCGATAGGTCCCCAAACTTCTATATCGGCATAAATTACTGGCCCTACAAATGCAATATATTGGTCGGGCTCTAGTAGGTAATATTTACTCTAGTTGTCTGGATCTCATTTTGCCAAACTCTGACTGGTTTTAAGTAACTATTTTTTTTGCTCCAATACAAGTTGCTTAACTTTTGGATTGTAATTACATACAAGCCATTTTCTTCACTGTCCAGCAGGCTTGGCTTAACTTTTCTGCATCCGTTTGTAAACTGCAACTTTGAGAAAGGAAAAAAGAACTCTGCCACAAAAAGAGCTTTTTTTCCTCTTTTTTTGTTTTTTGTGGCCTAGGGTTGCGTTTTTCCAGGAAATTTACAGACAGAAAGCACACTTTTTTGACACCTGCTGGGAAGAAGATGAGCCAGAGCAGATTGGATCATAACAGCCAGAGTCAGAAACTAAGCTTAACATCTTTACAGAACCCAACAATCCTTCAGTCAGTAGTCAAAATAATCACAGCTAAAAAAATCAACTGATTGGATATAATATAGCACTGCAAAGCAAAACGGGAGTGTGAACACGTAAATGATTATAATTAGGAAAATAACATTCATATGCTACCAAGAAGAATACTTAGGTGATTTTCAAATCAACTCTGAAAATGGTCCTGTTTGTATCACCAAAAAGCGATGTTAAAGTAAGCTTTGCTGTAGACGAAACAAAAAAATAGAAGACTTAGATGTTTGTTACTTGATACTGATTATGCATTCTCACGATCATGCTGGCAGCTTTTCTGAGTAAGACCTGGGTAGGATGAAGCCAGACAAGCTGTGTACCATCATTTTTTCATCGTTCTCCTCCACCCTTGTGTGGCTGCAGATGGGCTTCCTTTTCATGGTAACACGCAGGAAAATACAGCATCATGCTGCTAAGATTCTGAGCGTTAAAGTGTAGTTGCAGCAAAGCAAAAGCCACACACACATATATACATATACACACACATGTACACATACATACATACATATATATATATATATATATATATATATAC
>NC_056520.1:20134740-20144902 GCF_014905685.2 Nematolebias whitei
GTGTGTGTGTGTGTGTGTGTGTGTGTGTGTGTGTGTGTGTGTGTGAGTGTGTGTGTGTGTGTGTGTGTGTGTGTGTGTGTGTGTGTGTGTGTGTGTGTGTGTGTGTGTGTGTGTGTGTGTGTGTGTGTGTGTGTGTGTGTGTGTGTGTGTGTGTGTGTGTGTGTGTGTGTGTGTGTGTGTGTGTGTGTGTGTGTGTGTGTGTGTGTGAAAACCTTTCACATTTTTTTTAAACAAATGTTAGTAAATTTGAGCCTTCTTGATTTTTTATCCATAGATTGAAGATGGGAGGACTGTTCCAAAGAAAGAGGGAAGTTTGTCAATAAATGAAACCAGAGTGAAGTCCAATGTGCCAGCGGGGATCCAGTCTGCTTCACTGTCCTCTAAATTGAAGCCCTATTAGCTCCCAGGGTGTTTTTTTTTTTTTTTTTTTTGTAGCTGACCCTCTGCTCTGACCTTCCAACAGTGCACAATGATAGCGAGAGAAAGAGTTTCTCAGCAGGGATCACTAAAGCATGTAATTCATTCATTAATCCTCTCACCACTGATTAAAAAAAATTGTGCATGTGACTGATAAGTAGGTTAAATATGCATTTATCACAAACTTTATGACCATGGACCTGTCTTGTTTTTGTGTTGCTACAGGTTGAGCTAATAAGAAAATGTAAGGACACACTGGGCTGTGTCTGTCAACTCAATATAGTTCATTCAGAACTAATTTTGTCAATTGAGTTAAACAGGTTATTTTTCTTCTTCTTTCAGCTGCTCCCTTTTTTTAGGGGTTGCCACAGCAAACTAAGTCGCACAAAGACTTGGCAGTTATTTTTACGCCGGATGCCCTTCCTGACGCAACCACAGACCACCGAGCTACCACAGCCCTCTGTGTGGAGCAGATAGTAGTATCTCGGACACCCGGAGGAGCAGAGGTGGGGGTTAAGGGCCTTGATCAAGGGCCCAGAGTGGGACGAATGACGATGGGGGCAGGTGTGGGTGCTTCACCTACCCCACCCACAATTTAGTTAAACAGTAAAATGTATTATTTAAGGCTTTAGGATTTATATATATATATATATATATATACAAAGTATTATTGTTTGTTTTTATTTAGGGAGGAAGCAATAAATCAGTTGGCATCTGAACTTGACCAGTATTTGGCCTGACCAACTTGACCAGCAAATCTACTCAAAAATCTCCCATTCCAACCCCTGGTTTGTGAATGCATCATTATTAAGTCAAAATCCAAAAATCTGATTTACCTTCCTAGCCTATGAAATACGACAGAAAATTAGGGCTCCGCTAAGGGAAAAAAAAATTACATTACCAACGAGAATAACGTTGTACAACAATAATCATAATATTATGAGAATAAAGTTTGTGAGAATAAACTCGTAATACATTTGTATTACCAGAATAAAGTCGTAATATTATCAGAACTCCGACACGAAAAACCAGTCTTACAACTGCAGTAAAATGTTGATGTCGGCAGTGCAATAGCAGGAGGCCCAACGCACTGTTGCATATGAATTCTTATGATAAACTGAAGCTGTATGACATTGCAATTAATGGCTCCATTGATGAATTTAGTCATCACATAATGTGGATTGAGGCATTTTCACAAACCGTTATCCATAAGTGATCGTGGACTACTTCATAAACACAGTGACTTGCACTGGAGGCTGTCCACAGAAGGTGCAAGATGACCCAGGACGTATTACGAGTTTATTCTCTTAATATTAGGACTTTATTCTAGTAATACCACATATTTATTCTTGTAATATTACAGCTATATTATAGTAATTTTATGAATATTTTCATGTAATGTAATTTTTTTTAGCATGACCCTAAAACTTTGTTGTAATGAAAGAACCGTAGCTAAGCTGCTAATTGTCCACTGTAGTGGAGCGAAGAGGGGAATTGGAAATACCTTCCATTCATTTGTCCATCTTGTGAGCTAGATATCTTAAAAAAAAATAAGTGAGGCCAACTTCCTGTCTTGAAATGTGGCTGCATCTAGGCATAAGAAAGGTCTCTATCAAAATTTGGGTGACCATGTCAAAATCCAACATGGCTACCAGCATATAAACCAGCCAAACAAACGTTTTCAGGAAGCTATGCTTTCTAGTTTTTATATTGTTTAAAAGTATACTTTCCTCAAATGATTGGAGTGGCTGAGTATTAATCTATGATGACCAAGGCCACCACTGGCCACCCCACCATTGCATCTGGTAGGAGATAAAATTGCTCCCTCCACTCGCCAGGACCTGTCATTCTGAACCACCTCGGACAAGAAAAATAACAAAACTACCTTTGTTCTTCTACACAGTATATCTCCTGCTCACTTGAACATCTTGCACCAAAAATGTTAAAGTTTACTTACATTCCCTGTTCAATTCCAGTCCAAAAAAACACTCATCTCGCAAACATTCACTATCCAAATCCCTCAGCAATGGGGGACATTGGTGTACCACTTTTTTTGCACTAGCAATAGACTTCAATGTCTTCAGGGTGGTAGCCTTTCTTAAAAGCTTAGTCAGAGTTAGATATATATAATATCTGTAAAGTGCTTAAAACTAAAGACAGCAGAATCACAAGTGGTATCAGAGGCTACCAAAAGAAAACAAGGATTTATACAGAGTTGTATTTGCAGCACATTTTGCTGTTGTGGTTTTCCATTGACGTACCAGCTGCCACTTCAAGAGGTGAAATTTTTAAGTCCAGCTTTCTGCATGCAAAACATATAATTTGCATTCAGGTAGCAACTGCATACAAGGATTTATTAGTTTCATTGTTATGATTATTAAGCTATAATTTTTCCATACAGTTACAATGAGTCAATGCTTTAACAATCTAACACATTTACCAGGAAACAAACTTGTTCTAAATATTGCATTTAGCACAAGTAAATGGTAAATGAAGTGTACTTACATAACACCTTTTTATCTTATAAAGATACTCAAAGCTCTTTACACTAGAATCTGTGCCTCATTTACCCATTCATACACTACTCTATTAGATCTACATGTATATAAAGAATAATCAGAGCTTTATCACATTCATACACCGATGGGACACATATCAGAGGCAATGAGGGGTTCAGTGTCTTGCTCAGGGACACTTCAGCATGTGACTGCTAGTGGAATCGAACCTCCAACTCTCACATTGGCGAACGACTGCTCTAACCACTCAGCCACCACTTACAAACAGTACAGTACAAATTGTGATTGTATATTTTGTTTTGTTAAAAATAGGAAACAGTTCTGTGATTTGGTGCATTTCTATGTTTGGAAAAAAATATTGGAGCTATAATTTGGCTTACAAAGAAATATTTGTTAACAGCTTTTTAAATTAATTAAGTTATAATTATTTGTGTTTGTAGACAAAAGTTATTACAAGTGAAGTTTTGAGGTTCAGTCCCCAGATTCTAAAGAGTACCAAAGTGTTCTAGTATAGGACAATGATTGAGCCACTGTACCCCAATATTTTTATCAGTATAGGAGTAAGAACATTTACTTATTTATTTATTAACCCTTTTTAACCAGGCATATCCCATTGAGATCACATATCATTTGCAAAGGGTGTAAGGAACCTAACATGCATGTCTTTGACTGTGGTAGGAAGCAAGAGTACCTGGAGAAAATCCACACTAACGCAAAGGGAACATGTAAACTCTACAGAAGAAGGTCCCATATCCGAACAGGGACAAGGGAAACCAGGGACCAAAACATTGTAAAGTGTAATGCAGAATCTGGGTGAGGTTAAAAATGTGCCCAAGTATGAAGCATTTTCTTGTAGATTTCCTATTCAACTCAACTTTTTTTTGTTAACTCCATGTCCTGATGCATGCTCAATGCAGGTAGATAAATCTAACAGGGTTAAGTCAGGTCCACTGGATGGATTCTTCAAGAATTCTGAAGGAGCGACACTGAATATGGTAACTTGCTTGTCGGACTCGCTGGCTTGTTATGTTAATTATGCCTGTTCAGGATCCTAGGTATGTTCTGTGTGCGCGCGCCACACAGGAACATATAACCGTTGGGAGTGCAAGTCCACAGGGGCGGGAGCGCAACCTGTGTGTCTGCTGTGACAGACAGAGACTCAGAAAAGGAAGGGAGGGGATCCGTCTTTCCCAATCGCTACAGTGCAGCTTCAGTAGAGCTGTCATTTCTAACCTGAAGCCCGGCCTGGCCCGACTCAAATTTGGGCTGGGCCATAATAATGTGTAGGATGGGCGGGCTGGGTCAGTGTCTGGCTTTTGATTGCGTCAATGGACATGTGCGGCTGGAGATCTAATTATATGGCAACGTGGCTTGCCATACCAGCTGCACCCGGCCATTTGACTGTGCGCTGAACGGCCTTGAAAGAGGTAAAAAAAATGTTAAGTTAAGCTTCAGATGGGACTGCTGCCAGGCAGCGATCCATCGCCCATATGGATGTTCATTCAGACGCTGCATTCAGCGAACGCACACGGCCAACTACCCAAACAGTTGAGATCCCAAAATATCCTCCCAGACATGTCAGAGCAGGGTCCATGTCTGAATAATGCAGAATGCAGGCAGAAGCAGGGATTTAATGCACTTTGACAGCCATGAAATAACAAACACCCCCTCAGCTCCGATCTTCTGCCCCCTTTTACTCAGCTGCGCGCGTCTGCCGACCATTAATAACTATATAAGCAGTCAAAGCTTGATTGAAAATGTCAGGAAGGGGGGGGGGGGGGGGGGTCGGGTTCAGACCTGTAATTACTGTTAACTTGTTGGGTCGGGTTCAGTAATGAGGGCTACGGGCTGAGGCCGGGTCACGTCGGGTCGGATTGTTGGGGCCCAAATGCAACTAAGCTTCAGTGAAACCAAGCAAGAGCAGCTTGTTTATTTAAAATAATTAAGCGTGACCTGAAGTGAGCCTTTAGTCCAGTCCCTCAGTGACAACTGAGCTGGCCAGGCCACCGGGAAATGTCCCGGCACTTCCGACGGTCAGTCAGCCCCTGTGTGTTATTGTTATTTCATATTAAATGTCTGTTCTTGCACTTTTTGAAATACACTTGTAAATAAATGTGACTTATACTCCACAGTGACTTATGTTGTTTTTTTTTTACTTCATGAGGAATTTTTTGACTGATACTCCAGAGCAACGTATAATCCAGAAACTACGGTATTTTAAATTTTTTCTTCTTTAATCAGCTGCTCCCTTCTTCAGGGGTCGCCAAAGTGAACTAACTCACCATCTAGGGGGGAGCAGATGGTTGGGGTTAAGGGCCTTGCTCAAGGGCCCAGAGTAGGACAAATGAGGGTGGAGGCAGGTGCTTCATCTTTCCCACTAACAATTTGAAGTTGTTTGTCCAGGGAGTTGAAGCAGTGACCTTCCGATCACAGGCTCGCCTTCTCTAACCCCTGCACCACCACTTTATAGTTTATACTCAAACTATGCATATAAAATGTAAATGTGCCATTTCCCTTATTTAGTAGTAGTATTAATAGCATAGAAAAGAACTTAGAAGTAATTACACTTTCATAACACGCCTTGAGCATCTTTTACAATTTGTCAAAGTGTTCCCGAGTACATTCACAATAACCATATGACAATTCTAAAAGAATATTTAATTCTACTCCCTTTGATGCTGTATGTACCTGCTGAAAAACTGAAAAACATCTTAATGTGTGTATTCTGCAGGAGAGGAGGCCGAGACAGTCAGATGCTTCACAGTAGGAACCAGAATGAGCTCCAGCTTAAAAACCTTTTGTCCATCATCATGTCTTCCCATCTAAAAACACATTTCTAAGACTTTCTAAGATGCGACTCACCATCACTTTACGGTGGCCCTAAGGTGTAAATGAACAACATTTGAAAAAACAATCACGTTAGAAAAAACAGAATTACGTTAAGCCAAAGCGGAAGTGGCCGGAATCACATTAGAAAAAACAGAATTACATTAAGCCAAAGCGGAAGTGGCCGGAATCACATTAGAAAAAACTGAATTACATTAAGCCAAAGTAGAAGTGGCCAGAATCATATTAGAAAAAAATGAATTACATTAAGCCAAAGCGGAAGTGGCCAGAATCATATTAGAAAAAACAGAATTACATTAAGCCAAAACGGAAGTGGCCGGAATCACATTAGAAAAAAACAGAATTACATTTGAAAAAACAGAATCAAGTTAGAAAAAACAATTACATTAATCCAAAAAAGTCCAATCTGGTCCTCTGGACATTCAAAAAACAAGAAAATAGAAACAAACAAAAAAAATAAAAGCAAAAAAAAAAATGTAGAAACGTTCCGTCTCTCATCCGAGAGACGTCCTCAGTCTGAGGTGCTGTATTCAGCTCAGTCTCTTAAATAGCACCTTCTCAGAGTGGATCAGTCAGTTTGCTGGTTGATCCAGCCATCAGGTGAAAAGGAGGAACCCAGACCCAGACCAGTGGTCATTCCGTATGTTGAGGGAGTATCAGAGAAAATGAGACGTTTATTTTCTAAACATAACGGCCCAGTGGCTTTTAAACCCCAAAATACATTACGGCAAAGACTGGTTCATCCCAAAGATCCAGTCCCCCGACACAAACAGAGTAATGTTGTGTATGCTGTTCAGTGTCAGGAGGGCTGTGATCAGTCTTACATCGGGGAAACAAAACAGCCACTGGCCAAAAGGATGGCCCAGCACAGAAGATCAACATCATCAGGCCAAGACTCTGCGGTCTACACTCATCTCCAGGCCAGCGGCCACTCTTTCAGGGATGAAGATGTTCACATCCTGGACAGAGAGGAACGATGTTTTGAGAGAGGAGGCCATCTTTGTGAAAAGAAATCGTCCATCATTAAACAGGGGTGGAGGCCTCCGGGTTCAACTGTCCCCCTCTTACAATGCTGTTATTGCTAGTATCACTCAGCCCTCTGTGAATAGTAAACAGCCATCAGTGTGCTAATGATCCATTGTTAGGCTGATGGTCCTTCTTGAGCATGTGATCAGCTGGTTTTGGTTGTCAGCAGCAAACTGGTTGATCCACTCTGAGAAGGTGCTATTTAAGAGACTGGGCTGAATACAGCACCTCAGACTGAGGAAGTCTCTCGGATGAGAGACGAAAAGTTTCTACTTTTTTTTTTTTTTTTTTTTTTGAATGTCCAGAGGACCAGATTGGACTTTTTTGGATTTTTCTACCTGGATTATTGAGCATGTCTCAGGAGAATTACATTAAGCCAAAGCGGAAGTGGCTGGAATCACATTAGAAAAAAACAGAATTACATTAAGCCAAATAGGAAGGTTTTTTTTTATTTTTATTATTAACAGCATAAAACCAAACTACAGAACAATATACTGTACATCCTGATGCATGCTCAATAATCCAGGTAGAAAAATCTACAAAAGTTAAGTCAGGTCCTCTGGAGGCCTCTGTGTTCAACTGTACCCCTCTTACAATGCTATTATTGCTATTATCACTCAGCCCCCTGTGGCAAGCAGCCATCCGGGTCCTAACGATACATTGTTAGGGTGATGGTCCTCCTTGATCATGTGAACAACTACTTTTAAATGTCAACAACAAACTGGTTGGCCCACTATGAGAAGGTGCTATTTATAAGACTGAGCTGAATACGGCTCGTCAGACTGAAAAAGCCTTTCGGATGAAAGATGAAATGTTTTTACGATTTTATTTATTTATTGTTGTTTTTTGATCATTCAGATGACCTGACAAGTTTTTTAGTATATACAGTACACACATATCTCTGATGTGTGTGTACTGTATATTGTTCTGTTGTTCAGTTTTATGCTGTTAATACAGTAAAAAAAAAAAAAAAAAAAAAAAAAAACTTTCTGTTTGGCTTAATGTAATTCTGTTTTTTCAAATGTGATTCTGTTTTTTTTAAATGTGATTCGGGCCACTTCCGCTTCGGTCACTTCCGCTTCGGCCACTTCCACTTTGGTTTAATGTAATTCTGTTTTTTCTCATGTGATTCCGGACACTTCCGCTTTAGCTTAATGGAATTCTGTTTATTTCTAATGTAATTCTGTTTTGTCAAATGTTGTCGTGATTTTGTTGTTTTTGTTGTGTTTTTTTCAAATGTAATTCCGTTTTTTCAAATGTTGTTCATTTACACCTTAGGGCCACCGTATCACTTTAACATGAGTCACAGGGGTTAAAATACTCCCAAAAAAAGGACTGACATCAGTAACCTCCACCCTCCAGGCTCCATAATTGAAATGACATTGCAACGAACGACACATTACTGCTTTTAATTTAATTAACTTCCATCTTTGTTGGCCTAATTGTTTGTGACAAGACGTTTGGCAAGACGTGGACTGGGAGGGTGATGGGGTAAATGATATGGTGATGAGTAATTAATGTGTTTCTTAATGGAAGTGGAAGCTGCTGGATTATATACGGATCAGCAGCACTTAGTTAGACAAAGTTATCCCTGGCTGAATGGATGAAGAGATTTCTGGGTCTCGTGTGTTTTCTCCAATACACCTCTGCACACTTTGTGTTAGAGGACAGGTTGAAATATAGGAGTTGTTTACGTCTTTATAGCTTTTTAAATGTCCCGACCTGAGCCCCCTTTGATGTGCTGTACGAGGTAAAGCAGAGCTGAGCTCCACCAACTGGCTTGTTTGCGATAACCCTCAAGGACCGCAAGCTCTGAGGGGATATAGAAGCTTAAGTCTACAGTATTTGCCTTTTGTTTAATTACCGCCTCTTTTGCACACAAAGGCAGCTTTGAAAATCTTAAATAGCACATTTGGCCTTAATCAATGTGACTATAGCACCCAATCAATTCAACGCACTTCCCCGAGAAGCAAAACCATTTCACTATGAAAACTGAAGGAAGGCATTCATCAAATATGCAGTCTGTCTGAGAGCTATTCAGATGATTGGTTTGGTGTTTAGTCAGGAGAAAGTGATTCTAATTTAAACAGTCTGACGTGCTTCCCAGAGCAAACAGTAGTTTGAGAAGTGACACTTTATTCTTAGAGGGAAAATACACCCCATGAAAGATCCACACATACGCATCCAATCAGTATGACGGAGATGTTCTTTAGGTTGTTACAAAGAAAAAAAAAAAGTGGTGTCAAGGTTTAGTGATTGTAGGGAACACTTAAAAAGTAAGTTTTCACAGTCCATCTATGCATTATCTTTTATCCGCTTCTTCCATTTTGGGTCACGGGGGTCGCCAGTGCCCAAGTCCAGTGATCACTGTGCGAGGGGCGGGGTGCACCCTGGACAGGTCACAAGTCCATCACAAGGCCACATAGAGACAAACAACCATTAACTCTCTCACTCCTAGGGACAATTTAGAGTTACCAATCAACCTAACATGCATGTTTTTGCTCTGTGGGAGGAAACCGGAGTACCCGGAGAAAACCCACGCATGCACGGAGAGAACATGCAAACTCCACCCAGAAAGGCCCCTAGACCGGGATTTTAACCGGGGACCTGCTCGCTGAGAGGCAGCAGCTCTACCAGTTGCGCCACCGTGCTGCCTCTTGTAAATATGGTTAATACAAATCTATCTGCTTTGTTACTGCCACCATATTATTTGTGTTAAAATAAAAGGGAAACAGCATACCATAAAATGGAACATGCAAGATTCAAGACTAAATTTTTTTTTTTCAGGCAGAAAGTCACTTTATGAAACAGAAGGCTGGCGTGTAAAAATATATGTTTATTTTATTTTGAAGAGTAATTGAAAAAAAAATGTTGGTTAGTTAATTTATTTAGATGTACATTTCATAATATACCTATGGTGTTGCCTCATTATTATAAATGTGTTTGGGTATTTTTTTCTCATTGTTGGGTCCTTTCAAAATAACAATAATGGTTTATTCTGTTCTGTTTTTTATTTTATTTTTACAAATAATAATGTCCTATTTTGTTTCGCTTAGAAGTTGAGGGCTTTTATTGTTTTGGTGTTTTCTGCTGTATTACACCCGGCTGTGTGAAAACTGCTGCATGAATAAAATCTAATTTAAAGCACATTGTAAAGTGATGTGCAGAAAAACAAAGAAAATAACAATCAGTGAAAGCAAGCAGAACTTGTTCTAAAACTACATTGGTAAAAGCAAAATACTTTCACCTTTTATTAAACTACTCTGAAGGGCTGGATACCTCTCCGGGGTGTGTCCCCGCCTCTCGCAAAGTGACTGCTGGATATGGGCACCAGTGACCCCCGTGATCCAAAAAGG
>NC_056520.1:20145002-20145307 GCF_014905685.2 Nematolebias whitei
AGTGAGTGAGTGAGTGAGTGAGTGAGTGAGTGAGTGAGTGAGTGAGGATGGATGGTTAGTTGGTTGGTAGTTTGGATGGATGGATGTTTGGTAGGTTAGTGGGATGGTTGATGGATGGATGAATGGATGGATGGCTGATTAGTTGGTGGAAATGTTGGTTGGTTGGATGGATGGATTGGTGGATGGTTGGATGGATGGATGGACGGTTGGTTGGATGGATGGATTGATGGATTGATGGTTGATTGGATGGATGGATGATGGGTTAGTGGGATGGTTGATTGGATGGATGGTTGGATGGATGATGG
>NC_056520.1:20145407-20152634 GCF_014905685.2 Nematolebias whitei
TTGGATGGATGGTGAGTTAGTGGGATGGTTGATGGTTGGATGGATGGAGGAAGGGGTGGTTTCTTGGATGGATGGATGGATGGATGGATGGATGGATGGATGGATGGATGGATGGATGGATGGTTGATTGGTTGGTGGGTTAGTGGGTTAGTGGGATGGTTGGATGGATGGATGGATGGATGGATGGATGGATGGATGGATGGATGGATGGATAAACTACTGGTCACATTGTCACTTCCTGGACTTTTATGTGCTCTGTTGTATCCTAAGTTCTTACACTGTGTGTGAGGTTAAAGTTTTAGTTTTATTCAGTATGGTTGTTCTATTTCAGCTTCAGCACAAAGACGACATATGAGATTATGATAATCACAAGGATGCTCACAATGAGTCACACGGTACTTTAAATCCAGTGATGAGAAGTTTCTTGCCATAGAACACTGCACTGATGATCACTGGTCTGGAAGTTCCATTGTCTTGTTATAATCTGACATTGTCATCAGGAATCCATTGATGTTACTTTGCTGTAATACAAGTGATTTTAGCTCTGTAAGGATATCAGCTAGTACTCCTGGCAAGGGATTGTTCTGAAACGTCCTGGCTTCTATGAATAGATACTGCCCAGTCTTTTAATATGACACCAGTTCTTTTTCCTTAGAGGGTAATAAGACAATAGACAGGGCTTAAGGATAACAAGGCTGACCAGGCCGCAGTAGAAAGCCGAGATAACGAGGCTCCTGACAGACAACCAAGGTAAGCGATGGCAGAAAACCTGGAGCTCCCCTCTCATTACTAGTCTCTCACCCCTCGATTCTTAAGCAAACCGTGTTTGCTCGGTGTCGAGAATGTGCCGGTGTGCGAGCTGTGACATCTTCTCGACAATGAGCCGAGGACGCCCGGAGCTTGTTTTTCCATTTTGATGACGGAATCGGATCAGGTCGAGCTGACAGCAGAGCCTATTTAAGATAAAATGTTACGGACTTGATGATGTGGATCACAAACATTACGATCACAGATGGTTGTGTCGAAGACACCGCCACCTGGTTTAGATCATTTATACTGTTTATCAAGAGCATAAATACCAATAACTACTTTTTGTTCAAAGAAAAATTGCACTCAAAACAATGAAATGGTACTGCATGGGTGAAGACAGACAATAGGATTTAGCCAATATAATTCTATATTTTCCATTTCTTTTGATGCAGGCTGTTGCAATCAGCCTAAGATTACAGAAGGTGAGGTCAGTGGCCAGCTGATCATGGTCAACCACTCCATTAAGTTGAGGTTGCCTCAGTACAAAAAGAAGACATCTGTTGTTAAGATGCAGGAATAACTGATTGAAAATGTCACTTATGCCTGCAGCATACAGTATACTCATGACTTCTTTTTAGTTTACAGTTATGTCATGCCGTGTCGTTTTTTTTATTTTTTTGTCTACTGACGGAAATTATTTATCTAGGGTATATTAAAGATAATGAAACCCGATTGGCCAATAAAATTTCACTTTTGAAATATAAAGAGTTTAAACAGTATATGGCTTAACAAGGATAATTCTGTCACAAGTTGTTTAAATTAACCAAAGTACAACCAAATACTTTTTTGTTCCTTTATTATCTTCTCAATGTATATAGCAGGAAAAACATATTTGTAGCAATTGCGGCTCTACCCAGATACATATATAAGGACCAATGAGAACATAGACTAAGACTCAGAATGAGTTTACAGTGTTTATTTGCAAAGTGAGAAATAGTGCAATAAGCCAGGGAGGGGACTGGAACCTATGGATGTCGGGGTCAGACGTGAGGAGGGTTGACACAAATGGTTCCAGGGGAAGTAGGTGCAGGTCTTACGCAAGTGGTAGGAAGGCATGGAGGCAGCTGATGAGGCACAGAGGAGGATTCAGGAAACAGGACATCATCAAGGGTAACTCTTGGCACAGAGACACAATGTTTGGTTTTAAACATGAGTTAAAAAGTTAGAACAAGACTACATTTGGCAGGTAACGCTCCAGCACTGGCTGACTGTCTCTGCCGCCTTTTATGCTCCTCGTGCTCATCAAGTCGATGATCCACAAGTGTAGCTGATAAGGTTCTGGTTGTAGGTGCATGAGCTGGCAGAGCAGAACTCATACAGTATTAAATATCTGCAATGGCTTAAAATGACAAAACTTTTCTATCTTTAAGAAGCTCTGTTTTCTACTTTTATTTATTCTCCTGGTGAATTTTACTTTGCACATGTACACAGTTTAAAGTCAAAAGTCACTCATACGGAGGAGATTTATCTGCATGATCATGGTAATGTTTTGTGCTCAAGTGAACTGTCTTTGTTTTCAACTCGTACAGTAAGTTGGGGTTGTCTAAATGTTGTCATGTCTCCACATGGACAGTAGTTGCAAAGTTACTGTATTTCTTTCATTTATATTTGTTAATATTTTTTTTTTTCAAATTTTTTTTTTACCATATAAATCACACCGTTTTGCATGAGTTTTCAAGTCTTGTGAATTATACACCTAAGCGACTATACATTTTTCAACCCGTATTTATAAGCCAACTTTTGGCTGAGATATGACAATTTCATTCATTCTGAAATGGAAAATATTGAACACTACCATTTTCAGCCACTAGAGGGCCCTCAACTAATATGGCAAGCCGAGTTTCTCATTAATAGGTACAAGTGGCTATTAATGAGACACTTGGCTTGCCGTAGAGCCACCTTTGTCTCGCTCTGGAACTCGTGGAGCAAACATCAAATCAGCTGCATTTCACCGTGACACCCAGGCGAAATGCAGCAGATTTGACCATTCAAGTGTATTTATTAAGAAAAAGTTAAACTGAGACACACATTTACTATAATGTCGAGTAAACAAATAATTATTTTTAGGTGGTTATCTTGTTAAATTCTTGTTAAAATCCTCCCGTGCACGCTCCGGTCATCGCCATTTAGCCGCCAATCGATTTTTGGTACACCGGCTCACATTTCCGGATGGTCAGCGGTGACGCATAACAAATGCGACGCGTCAGTAGTGATGCATAATAGATGTGACTTTTACTGCAAAGCGACTTATTTATGTTTTTCCCACAACTTTATTACATATTTGGACTGATGTGACTGATGCGACGGATGCGACGGTGTGACATGTATGGCAGAATGTATGATATTTAAAAATCTCAGGAGTAGACAATGATAAACGATGCACAAAGTTTGGTGAGTCATTGGAAAATCTAAAACATGAGATGGTGCCACTAATCTGATTTGTAGTCACCATTTTAAATAAAAAATTATGCCTATAGGAGAATTACTTGTTTAGTTTATATGTCTAAAAACAAATGGAAAAGTTCTAGTTTTTAACAGCAACAGCTATAAATAAAACTGTGGGTTTCTGGGAATACGCTGCAGAGAACCCTCCACGCTGAGACATTGTGCTGGAGAGTTGGCTTCGGTCTTCACAGGGATCTTCAACCCTTCTCTGGAGTCATGCCACTTCCCAGCCTGTTTCAAGTCCTCCATCATCGTCCCTGTCCCCAAGAAGCCACGTGTCACAGGACCAAATGACTAAAGACCTGTAGCTCTCACGTCTGTAGTCATGAAAACCTTTGAACGCTTGGTTTCATCTCACCTCAAGTCCATCACCAACCCCCTCCTGGACCCCCTGCAGTTTGCCTACAGGGCCAACAGGTCTGTAGATGACGCAATAAACCTGGCTCTTCACTTCATCCTGCAGCACCTGGACTCCCCAGGAACCTACGCCAGGATCCTGTTTGTGGACTTCAGCTCCGCATTTAACACCATCCTCCCTGCTCTGCTCCAAGACAAGCTCTCCCTGCTCCATGTACCTGACTCCACCTGCAGGTGGATCACAGACCGGAGTCAGTGCGTGCGGCTGGGGAGAGCAGTCTCGGACACTCTGACTGTAAGCCCAGGATCTCCACAGGGCTGTGTGCTTTCCCCCTGCTTTTCTCCCTGTACACCAACTGCTGCACCTCCAGCCATGACTTTGTGAAACTTATTAAGTTTGCAGATGACACCACCCTCATTGGGCTCATCTCGGACGGTGATGAGTCTGCATACAGGAGGGAGGTGGACCGGCTGGTGACCTGGTGCAGCAGCAACAACCTGGAACTCAATGCCCAGAAGACAGTGGAGATGATTGTGGATTTCAGGAAAGCCACAACCCCTCTGCCCCCCTCACCTGTAATGATACCCCCATCACCACTGCAAACTCTTATCGGTTCCTCGGCACCACCATCACCCAGGACCTCAAGTGGGAGCCGACCATCAGCTCCCTCATCAAGAAGGCCCAGCAGAGACTGTACTTCCTGCGACAGCTGAAGAAGGCAAAGCTGCTGGCCAAGCTGATGGTGCAGTTCTACACGGCCATCATCGAGTCCATCCTCAGCTCCTCCTCCATCACGGTGTGGTACGCCGGGGCCACTGCCAGGGACAGACTGAGACTGCAGCGCGTTGTGCGCTCAGCTGAGAAGGTGATCGGCTGCAGCCTTCCATCCCTCCACGACCTGTACGTCTCCAGGACTGTGAGGCGAGCAGGTCGGATCACAGCTGACCCTGCTCACCCTGCACACGGACTGTTTGAACCACTCCCCTCAGGCAGGAGGCTTCGGTCCATTCGGACCAGAACCTCCCGCCATAAGAACAGTTTCTTCCCCTCTGCTGTTGGACTCCTGAACACTCATAATGCTACCTCATAATTTCTGCTTTGGTCACATTACATCTGTATTATAATTGAATAGTCCATCTGTACTGTTTTCTAAGCTTTTTTATTGTTTTCTATTGTATGGGTGTACATATGGTTATGTTACGTTTTTAATTTTACTTTATTTGTGGGTGTACACAGGTCTTATGTCTTATGTAATGTTCTCATTTTTACTTCATTTTTACTTTATTTTTACTTTATTTTTACTTTATTACTATTCGCACCTTATGTCGAAGCAAATTCCTAGTGTGTGAACCTCGTTCATTGACATGGCAATAATAAACTGATTCCGATTCTGAGAAACAACCCCCTAAATGGCTTTTAAAATACAAACTACATAATTGGCTATAAAAAAAAAAAATTATTGGATATTGGAAATATATTACCTGTGATGGACTTGCGACCCGTCCAGAGTGCACCCCGCCCCTCGCACAGTGATTGCTGGACATGGGCACCGGCGACCTCCGTGACCCAAAATGGAAGAAGCGGGTAAAAGAGGATGGATGGATGGATGGATGGATGGATGGATGATTTATTCACACCTGTCTCTACCCATCTGCATCTAATCCATTCCTGATGATGTTGGGAAAGTGAAGCGGAGCTGGACCACTACTCACATTCATTCAACCTTTATTTATATCAGATTAATCACATTGAGCCTCAGAGACTCATTTGCAAGTGAGACCTGTTTACAGCTGAAGTGGTGAATGTCCCCCAGTGATAATCCATGCTACAGCCCCACAGATCCATTTGCTTATTTTGACAATTCTCTTTGTGAAAGAATGACTAAAACTTCCCCGTGTCTCCCCTTGCAGCTCTTGTGGCGTCTGTTTGTCCTCGTTCCTGGTCAGCCCTCCAGCGAATCCTCCTTGTGCTGTTCAAGAGCCACCTGTGATAAAAACAAGCCTCAGAGAATCCAATTCTGCCTATTTGTTGCACTTGCCTTTGTCGACTGCCGTTGATTACTCACCTCTGCTTGAATCTAGGATTATAATGTCCCCTCCGGAACAACTGCAAGTACCCTGTCTGTAAAGATAAAATATTTTACTTACGCTTACTTACTCATTTCCATTTACTGTTCCATCTGTGGTTTTCTTTGCTCAAACTCAGAACTCTGTATGAAAACTTGCAAAAAATGACAATCATGTTGAAAAGTGAAAATAGCATTATGCACAACCTCGTGCAAGTTTGCAAGATTTTTTTGTGAATGACGCTCAGTTGCTACTAGATCAAATTTTAGCTCAGTGCCTGTAAAACAGATTGAGTTAAAGACAATATTTACTGAGATTCACTGAAATCATTTAAATAGTTCATAAAATATTGTCTATTGTTCATATAGGATCTGAAGTTAATAGCAAAATTTTAAACACGGATCTTGCACACTCTTTTAGCTCCCGAAATTTGTGTTGGTAATCAATCTCAACTATTACAACAACAAATTATAGGTCCAAAACTGTCAAATTAACAAACAATAACCAACGTTAACCAACATTAACCAACATGGCAGCACAACGGCTCAGTGGTAAGAACTATTGCCTCACAACAAGAAGGTCCTGGGTTCAATCCCCAGTTGGACCTGGGGTCTTTATGTGTGGAGTTTGCATGTTCTTCTCATGTGTTCGTGAGTGTTCTCTGGGCACTCCGGTTTCCTCCCACAGACTTAGAACATGCATGTTTAAGGCTGATTTCAGGCCCAGGTCTCCCTTGCAAAAGAGATCTGTGATCTCAATGGGATTTGCCTGGTTAAATAAAGGTTAGTAAATAAATAAATATATAAATAAATAATAGCCATTTTCTATTTTTGAAATTCGAGGTTGATTGGAGTAAAGTTGGCTCCAAAATTCCTACAGTTGTAGACGTACATCAAATGATTCATTTTTGCAAGTTTCAATAAATTTGTCTAGTGGTCCATGAGGTATTTTACCAACATTTTTCAGTCAGGTCATCTGGACAGTTTCTTTTTTTGTGTGTGCTGAAACGTTTCGCCTTCGATCCAGAAGGCTTCATCAGTCAAGGAAACACAACAAAACTGATCCTTCCTCCAACAGCTTACTCCAAAGTGGAACAAGCCAGTTCTGCTTGTGATAAGATGGTCTCTTTGGTACGCCCCTCCTCCATTGCCGGCCCTCTTCCTTGTTGACAGTCTTGTCAAACTGGTTGAAAACAACAAAGTCCATGCTCAATAATCCAGGTATAAAATCCAACATTTTTCATTCAGGTCATCTGGACAGTTTCTTTTTTTTTTTTTGTGCTTAAACGTTTCGTCTTTGATCCGGAAGGCTTCAAGGCTTTGTTGTTTTCAACCAGTTTGACAAGACTGTCAACAAGGAAAAGGGCCGGCAATGGAGGAGGGACGTAGCAAAGAGACCATCTAATCACAAGCAGAACTGGTTTGTTCCACTTTGGAGTAAACGGTTGGAGGAAGAATCAGTTTTGTTGTGCGTTTCCTTGACTGATGAAGCCTTCCGGATCGAAGGCGAAACGTTTCAGCACAAAAAAAAAAAATGAAACTGTCCATA
>NC_056520.1:20153034-20172233 GCF_014905685.2 Nematolebias whitei
GGGGGGGGGTTCTGGGGGTCCTCCCCCAGAAACTTGTTAATAAAGTAGATGCAATTTTCCACATTTTGGTGTATTTTAATTGGTTGTCAAACATTTACATATTTACATTTACCTACATATGTAAACACTGCTTCTGTCAAGCATCCTAACTCCCTTCCTTGACTGTTCCAAGTCTGACTCTGTCCTGCTCGTTGTTGTCCGACTCCACTTGTAAAACCTCCAGGCACCTCCTCCGTCTGTTCATGGCGGCTGCCTGTGGGCTCCTGCCCACATACGACTACCTGATTAGCTTGGCACTCACCCCCCACCACTTTTTTAGAGACAGATATTTTTTAAAGGGTAGATGAGGAAATACTTACTTGAAGGAGCAGCTCGTAAGCTCGCAAGTGGTTGTTGTGATTAAAATGAGTGTATATGTAATTATTTCAGTTTACATATTTAATATTGTTCAAGGCAGTCATATTTATTCATAACTTTATTATTAGTAAGCCTGACAGTTACCGGATCAAAGCAGTTACTTGAACGCACCCCGTCAAAATAAGGGTGCATTCACACCAGTCCCGTTTAGTCCGCTTTAATCGAACTCTATCTCGTTTTCCTTGAAAGTCCAGTTCGTTTAGGGAGGTGTGAACGTGCCATCGAACTCTGTCACGGAACAAAAAGGCGAACTCTGGCCCGGGCTAAAACCTAGGTCTCGGTCCGGTAGAAGCGAACTCCAGGGCGGTTCGAGTACAGTGTGAATTTAATCAGACCGGCCCCGCTCCGCAGGGTAAACAAACACCATTGCTCTTATCTTATATGGAGCCGTCAGCTGCCTTGTGTGGAAAAACAATATTTTCCATGGTCTTGTCTCATCTTCTGCTCATGCCGAGTCCATTTTTGAAAAATGACAAAATATAATTCTTAAACTGCTAAAACTTGTCACTTCGTTTTTGTTTTTATTTACAGAAGAAGAAGACGTGTCTTCAGAGGTTTTTGTGTCGTTTCTTTAAGTAGTTCTTGGTGCAGCGCCCCCACAGGCGAGCGGGGGAATAGGTTGGTTCAACAGGTTGACTCGACTGCACAGTGCAGTGTGAATGCAAACGAACCAGCTCAAAGTTAAACAAAAGGTCATGAATATTGGTCCCGAACCGAACCGAGTCTACCGGACTATCGGGTGTGAAAACGACCTGAGAGAGTTCCCGGATCCTGTTCCAGCAGGATCCAGCTCAAATTAAGGACTGTGTCTCGGATGTGCCACTCATCCACTACCAAACCAAACTTTAGCTCAATATCTTTAAAAAATGACTGTCATGACCATTTTAGTGTTTACTAAGTTTATTAAGTGTGACAGCCATATTGAATGTTTGACTGAAGAAGTTAATCCTTTGTAAATGCACAATCTCATTAACATTTAAATAGATTTCTAACTTCTATTCTTGTTATAAACACTTTAGCATACATTTATGACAACACAAGTGCTAACTCCAAGAGCTAACAGATTACTGACAAGCAATGAGGGAGGAGGTTTGTGCTTATATTTTTAGGGGAAAACATTTCTAGATTCCCCACACAACAAAAAATAAAAAAACATTATCTGTCAGAGCAATATAGATTTTAATAATCAATACATGACTATATAAATGTGCAGTGAGGGAGAAAATTGTACTGGTTAATGCACAACCTGATATTCCTCTTACCTGGCAGATTTGAAGACCACATTCGTTAGCATCAGACTAAATATTGATCTTGACCCTGTGCTAGCTAAATGCTTAAGATTGACACCTTCTTTCGCGGGATTTACATTCCACACACCCCCATGGTTGGTGAAATGCCATGAAGTAGGAACACTACATTTATTTTAGTATTTTTATATATATACACATTAAGGTTTTATATACCCTTGCCACACTCTTGTAATGATCTAAATTCTTAAACCTACATAATTTTAACAACATGTATATGTACTGTACAGTAGCTACTGCAAATTTTTATATGGGTACTCACCAGCTTTGGTCCAGTTCTGATCGTTTCTTTGCAGCCATTGAGCACCAAATGCTTTTAGAGAGAGCCGGACCTCCAAAGAGCCAGCACAAAACCACACAATGGTCACAATCGAGTCCAAATAATTCAGAGGAATCCAATGAAAAAGTGAGCTGCAGAGAAGACACCGGACCTCCAAGCAACGCCTCCCCGCTCGAGAGGCTTCATGGGCCAGCAAGCAGCACTCAGATTGACCGATGAGGCTGGAAGTAATCCTGGTCCAATTCCCGGCCAGTTTTGTATGGCTCTTTGCATCCACTGAGCACTGAAGTCACTTTGAATAAAGACCTAACTTTTTAGTCAGGTTCGGGTCGAATCAAAACTTTCATTCCATTTTGGCAGAAAGCAGAACCCGGAAGCACTGTTGGCTTCTGGGTAGTGTAGTTCTTTGACTGGCGATACAGTGTAGGCTTATTGAAAGACAACTACAAGAAAGCAGCGTTCGGAAGCACTGTTGGCTTCTGGGTAGTGTAGTTGTTTTGACTGACCTTTCAGTGAAAGCTTATTGAAAGAAAACTACAAAATGGTGGTGCCTGTCCAAAGTTTTTTTTGTTTGTTTCATCTCATACTGTCCCAATCATATGAGTAATATCAAAGTTGACAATAGTTGAAAAACCACGAAAGGGTGAGTCCGCAAAAGTCGAACCACAAAGTAGAGAGGGACTACTTTATTTGATTGTATTTTATTTTTAGCACTGTTCTGAAAACATATTACTTAATAGACTTATTTAATCCCAAACAATCAACATGCTTTGCATAATTTAGTGAAAACTATTACTGAGATTTCTATCTCTTAATTTGTAGCCTTCTGTTTACTTAAACTGCAAGTATTTAGTGAAAACAACAGCCCAAATGGAAATTACATAGGGATGACCATATATTTGTCCATGTGCTACTGAAAGCCTCTGACTGGTTAGAACCAAACCTATCACCATCTTGCTGGGAGGTGACAGTTCTACCATTAAACATGCCATATGGTTCCTCACCTTGGGAACTATCTATTTTACATTCAAGACAAGAGTCAATTAACTGTGTTTTATGTCAATACCAAACCTTTTTAGATGGGTTTAGAGAGGACATACTGCCATCGTAAGCCACAGTGTTTTTCCAGCGTGTGCACCTGTGAATACTCAGGAGTGAATTCAGGTTTGTGTTGATGCAACTTTCCAAAAAGCCCTCTTGCCCATTTGCACTCAAATGAACCAATTTTTCCTCTGCACAAACACTGAGGGGGTTAATTGGATGTTCACCCTTGGGGATGCCAAGCTGAGGAAAAACAGCCTTGTGAGAAAAGTGGAAACGCCCAAAACACTTGTGAATCATGAGGACAGCAGACAGTACACATATTATTATGTTTTATCCTGTAAAAAGTAAGTGAACATGAATTAAACAGTTCTGTGTTGTGATGCCAACCTTTCTTCTAAAACAAATGTAATCTTATGAATGACTCTCAGCTACTACCACAGAAAATTTTGCTTAGTGGAAGTTTTAATAAAGCCTATCCAGTGGTTTGTGAATATTTAAGTAACAGACTATCTCACAGAGATAAAGGTAAATATCTGATTGTCCACCTTTGACTCGGCAGGCGATGATAAAACGGGAAGTGACCAAAACCGCAACAACGATGCATACCAACAGTATTTCCATCTCACTGGGAGTGACCATGCGTTTAATTTAGCATTACACTGATTTACACTGAAATTTACTTTAAAAATGTTAAATATTTTGCTTCGCTCCTTATCTAACAGCTCCTCGTAGCCTAAACCATTTTAAGGATAAATCTAAAAAAATTAAATGCACACATTTCATTTGTCAGCACAGCGTGCTTGAACTGGTGTGTGTGTATGTAAAGCCAGTCAGGAAACGATTAAGCCCATTTAACCATTAAAAAGTTAAATTTAAGAGAGAGGTCATTATTCAACTGAAAACAACAATTTGGAAAAAAATGCCTTATGGCAAACCTAAATAAAACAGTTTGCAATGAGTTTTAAATTAATGCTTTAAATAAATATCGGCAGCTCCCAATCATCTGACCTCCGATTTCACAACTTCTCGTTAACTCTGTTCCTGTGTCAAATAAGCACGAGACCCTGAACTGTTTCAACAAACGTTTTGTTGCTTCGAGTTCCTTGTTTGCCACAATTACTAATGGAAAACCAGCTACTTCTCCTTTAAGCCAAACATCTACAAATCAAATATCTCCTACAAGTCAATCCTCAGTAAAACACACCTTTTCATGGACATTGTTTTCAGTTAATGAGGTTAATAAATTGTTAAAAGGTCTAGATTCTAAAAACATCTGCAGGCCCTGATGAACTTCCACCTTATTTCTTAAGGCTGGCCAATCATATCATCACAGTACCGGTGTCCCAAATCTTTAACCTGTCCATAAGCTAAAACTCCATTCCAGACGCTTGGGAAAACAGCCTTTGTTCTTTCTACATTTGCTTAAGGGAGATGACCCCACCTCACTGAACAACTATCAACCAATCTCTAAACTCTGCATTTTAGCCAAGGTTCTTGAAAAACTGATAAACTCTCAAATCAAAAAGTATTAGGACTCAATTTACATCTTACCTTGCCTTTAATCTGGTTTCAGGAAAAAACAGCACGACGACTGCTCCACTGAAGGTTTTTAATGACTTCGTTGAAGCACTGGATGCTAAGAATTATTGTGCTGCACTTTTCTTAGACCTGTCTAAAGCTTTTGACACTGTGGATCATAACATCTTGTGTCATAAGCTCTCAGAAATTGGTTTCTCAGATCACACCAATGGTTGGTTCTCTAACTATCTTTCAGATCGGAGGCAATGTGTTCAACATAATGGTATTTCCTCCAGTTGCTTAACTGTCTACAATGGTGTACCACAATGCTCAGTCTTAGGACCCACCCTCTTTACAATCTACATAGGTAATGTAGGTCAGAGCATCCCTGATGCATCCTTACATTTTTTTTTCTGATGACAGTTGTTTATTGTCGAGCTAAAACTGTTGCTAAGGCTTTCCAGCTTTTGCAATCTGCTTTTGACATCAACCAGTCAGATTTTTTCCCTGGGCTGCCACCTTACCATGGTGGAGGTGTTTGAGTGTCCCAATTATCGTAGGAGCTATGTTGTCAGGGGCTTCATGCCCCTAGTAGGGTCACCCAAGGCAGACATGTTCTAGGTGAGGGACCAGACAAAGTGCAGCCCAAAGACCCCTTATGATGAGTACAATCTATGGAAATAATGTTTCCTCGCCCGGACGTGGGTCACCGGGGCCCCGCTCTGGAGGTGGGGCACGCTGGCGAGTGCCTGGTGGCCGGGCTCTTACCCATGGAACCTGGCCAGGCACAACCCGAAGAGGCGACATGGGTCCCCCTTCCCATGGGCTCACCACCTATGGGAAGGGCCAAAGGCGTCGGGTGCAATGTGGGATGGGTGGTGGCTGAGGGTGGGGACCCTGGCGGTCTGATCCTCGGCTACAGAAGCTGGCTATTGGGATGTGGAATGCCACCGCTCTGGTGGGGAAGGAGCCTGAGCTGGTGTGTGAGGTTGAAAAATTCCCGGCTAGAAATAATCGGACTCACCTCAACACATGACTCTGGAACCAGTTTCCTTGAGAGGGGTTGGACACACTTTCACTCTGGAGTTGCCCCTGGCGAGAGGTGCCAAGCAGGAGTGGGCATACTTGTTGCCTCCCATCTTGGTGCCTGTACGTTGGGGTTCACCCCAGTGAATGAGAGGGTAGCCTCCCTCCGCCAACGTGTGGGGGGACGGGTTCTGACTGTTGTTTGTGCTTATGTGCCAAACAGCAGTCCAGATTACCCACCCTTTTTGAAGTCATTGGAGGGGGTACTGGAGAGTGCACCTCCTGAGGACTCCCTTGTTCTACTGGGGGACTTCAACGCTCATGTGGGCAATGACAGTGAGATCTTGAGGGGTGTGGTTGGGAGGAATGGCCCCCTTGATCTGAACCCGAGTGGTGTTCTGTTATTGGACTTCTGTGCTCATCATGGATTGTCCATAACGAACACCATGTTCAAGCATAAGGGTGTCCATATGTGCTCTTGGCACTAGGACACCCTAGGCTGCAGTTCGACTTTGTTATCATCTGATCTACGGCTGCATGTCTTGGACACTCGAGTGAAGAGAGGAGCGGAGCTGTCCACTGACCACTACTTTGTGGTGAGTTGGCTCAGGTGGTGGGGGAGGATGCCAGTCAGACATAGCAGACCCAAACGTATTGTGAGGGTTTGCTGGGAATGTCTGGCAGAGTCTCCATGAGACGGAGCTTTAACTCCCACCTCCAGGAGAGCTTCAAACATGTTCTGGGGGAGGCGGGGGACATCGAGCTTTATAATGTAGCTGTTTTTGTTTCACTTTTTTTACATCAATTTCTTCCATTTATCTTTTTTTTTCAATTTCTATTCCTTCTTTTACGACTGTCTACTGTTGTCATCATTCTTTGTTAAAAACAGGTGTCTTTTGTAAATCAGTTCTCGCGGCTCAGTGAGACTAACCTGTATAAATACAGGTTGAATGAAAAAAAATATATATATACTCATTTGTAGTTGGAAATTAAGAACTGGAACTAATCAGTCTGAAAACTTTATTTCTGTCATAAACTTCATGTAATTATGACAGCACATACTCCAAACACCAACATATTGAGAAACATTGTTGTTCATTCATTCAAGTAATGCTAGTTTTTAATTGTGCATTTTCTGGTTTTAAAGTTGTATATTTTTGTTGCATTTTGTGTTAGCAACTGTTATTCCCAACACAAAATCAAATTACCAACAGAGCACAGATTTCAAAAATTGACCAGAGTGAATATCTTAATCTAAAACTCCAGCATGAAAGCAGCGGTAATATACAGGTACATTTCTTCAAGTAATGCTGAGCCTTTATTTGTTTCTGTTATATTTAAAAAGCAATTTACTGTAAATGGCCACCTTGCCATACATATATATGTATTATGTATATAAAGAATACAGTGTTGTAGTTGGTGGAGATAATTGGTTTTTCTTTAGCAGGTTACCTGGTGGTATTCATCTCAAGAAATCTCAGTGACATTTGTGTATGTATTATACAACAACAGCACACAGCCAATAATAACACCTGCAAAGGTCAAATGAAAAGCTAGCACAACATTCTCGGGTTAAATATAAATTCCTTAGATTTAGCTTTTGTTGTGCTCAACTATTATATAGATCAATAAACCTAATTAACTCTGTTTACCTACCATCTTCTTATTATAAAAGTGGCACAGCAATAACTTGAATTAGCACTTTGCCCATAAAATGTCTTTGATTAGCTTTTGTATTTTGGACAGGGACTGAAAAACAGGCATGCCCATCTCTGCATTGAACGATGGGGGGGGGGGGGGGGGGGGAAGGGTTTGAGAGGCAGAAAGTGTGAAAAGCAGATTGATGGCCTTATCCCCAAGAGGAGAGCCCATCTTTGTGACTATAGTTGAAGTAAATCTAAAAGACAAAGCTGTTCTAGTGTCCTTTGAGTATTAGACTCTACATTGAGCAAAAAGAAGTAGCTGCAGACGTGATGTGGGTGGTTTTATCTAAGATTTACCAACTCAGTTTGATTTAAAAAGGCAATTCTCAAAATAAATTTTAGTCTGTAATATATATGGCTAAACTTATTTGATTACATCAAAAGAAGTACTTGATTAAAACAATTATTTTATTTCTGGTGGTTTACCGTCTTGACCTAGTTTGGGCAATTCAAGCATGTTTCAACATTTTAGAAACTGAGCTCTAACACAAACTCATAGACGCAAGCTTTACTGAATTTGTAATTCCCAAGATCTCCATGGTTTAAATTACTTTAAGTTAGTTTTTTTGTAGATAACTGAAGTGCATTTTCTTTAAGATCTTTTTTATGTCAGAATCAGCCTTTATTGTCATTGCACAGAATCACAATGAAATTTCATTTCAGTACAGCCTGTCCAAAGAAACACAAACAACCAAACAGCATAGACGGAGTGCCTGAGGCTGCAGGCTCATGAGAGGCGCTGCCTTTTTTTTTTTTTTTACAAAGTAGATAAGAAAAAGGGAGCACGAGGGAAGGGGAGGTAAAAAATAAAAATCATATCTCACACTGTGTCCCTAACAGTGTGAAGTTGCAAAAAAAAAAACTCAACATAAAAAAAGCACATACAAATGACATAATACGACATACGCATGTGGAGTGGGTGAGGGGAAAGTGGAAGGGGGGGAGCTCCAGAGCATCGCAGCCACCTGGCGCCTCGCATCCAACCCAGCTTACTGCACAAGGGGGGCAAAGGAGGGAGGCCAGCGAAGGCGATGAGTTGAGGGGAGTGCGTTTATAGCCGTACGATTGAGTGTATGCTAATGTTGTAGTACTCAAGACCGGTTTTTGTCTCAAGACCGGTCTTGAGACCTCTTTTTTATGGTCTCTGTCTTGTCTCGAACTCGACCACATTTGGTCTCAGTCTGGTCTCGGACTCGGACATTGAGGACTCGGGATTTTACTTCAAGACCAGTCATGACCACAACTGTAGAGATATCCCTAAATTGCCAGAATATTGTCCCATTTATTTGTCCGGTACACAGTACCTGGAAGAGAGGGGAGTGTCTGTCTGCTGTAAACCTGTCATTCAGAACCAGTCACGGCTGCACTCTGGGTCAAAATAGATTCTGTAGCAATAATCAGTCTAAAACGTGACTTAATCAGTTATAAATAGCTTTATTTCCTCATTTCAAATCGTTTCTGAACGGTTCGTGCTCTGCTGGAGAATCAATTCTCTTCCGCGGTGAAGTTATTAAGTTGGACGTTGGACATTCGAGCTCCGTGGCTTCAGCGGTGTGTTCCTCTCGTTTGAGCCGAAGCAGGCAGTCTGATTTCAGTCAGTTGAGCTCAATCTGCCCCTCCTCCGAGACATAACGATTCACTTAGGGGCCGTCAACAAATTACTGAACTAAACACTCTTCAGAAACAAAAACTAATATATTTTACATTATTTGACTCACTGACACAAAACTAATTTTAAACTACTCTAATAGGTCTGACACACAAGGCACCATCATTTATTTCTCATTTTAAAGCATTTTTTAATTAGTTATTGAGCGAAAACCATGATTTTTTTAACAAACAAATTATGTAAAATTAGAAAATGCTTTAAAATGAGAATTAAATGAGGGTGCCTCGTCTGTCAGGTTTAGCAGAGTAGTTTAACAAGTTTTCTGTCAGTGGGTCACATGACATGAAAATGATTGTGTAAAAACTACTGAATGTCTGATTTCTTTGTTATGTAGCTTTGAAATTTTATAAAAGCTGAGACATTCATTCAAAAGCAAACTTAAAGTCGCAGTATGTAAATTTTATTAAAAGAAAAATTTACATAAAAGTTACACATTTTTTACACATTTGTTAAAACTGTCAATATGTCATGACAGTATAGTATAAGACAGATAATCTGTGAAAAGTTCGAACTCGAAGACTTGGGGTCTTCGTCTTGCCCTCTTTGGTCTTGGTCTCGGACCCTATAAGTCTTGGTTTCGTCTTGGTCTCGGTACACTCTGGTCTTGGTCTTGACTTGGTCTCGGGTTAGGTGGTCTTGACTATAACACTGGTGTATGCGTGTGTGCATTTGTAAGTACGTCTGTGAACACTGTTCCAGATACCTTCCACCCTGCCATAGTCCATGAAAGTGATGGTGCAATGTTTATCAGCCGGCCTCGGTAGAACTCTAACACAGGTCCACACGTCTTTGGGGAAGGGAATGGGTATGGGAGCAGAGCATCTTGTTCACATAACATACAGGAGAATTTGAGATATTCATCATTCCAAGGCTGACACAGGGGAGCCAGATTCACATAATATTGTTTTGGGTCAGACTGAATCCATTAATTTCTGTCTGCCGTACAGTTCCACTGGTACGTCTCAACGGTGACTCCAAAAAGTCACATTTGTGGTCAGTACCGCCGAGCCGAGCTTGTATCTTCTCCAACGTCAATTCATTTGAAAGCATACATTGCTCATCCACCATACCAGGAATTTATGGTAAGGAATAACTAAAGAGATTTGAAATAAATAAAATAAAAAAAATAAGCGAAATAGGACAAGCTCAAATTAATTTTAAAATCTTTGTGGAATATATATATATATATATATATATATATATATATAGTGGTCGCCATCTTAGATCTTGATGTGGCAACCAATTTTTCAAAGTGAACTTTCGTACATTTGGATGCAGCCACACATAGAAATTGAAGTTGGCATCTCACTTATTTTCAGGTTATCATGCTGATAAATGGAGGGTGTTTCTAACCCACCCCTCCTCTCAGCAACGGGGGACAACATAGACAAAACCATTGGATTTCTGTTCTGTAGCTGAATGTATGTGGATTTCCAAGATTTAAATTGTCCAAGGTTGGTATGAATATTGGAAATACTTGGATCGATCCACTTACCCTTATGTCACAGATGTTAAAGTTGGATGAATAGTGACTTGACCATTCCGACTCTGGTCACTTTGAAAAAATAGTGGATATGTATCCAATTTAGTACCACATATAAAAAAACCTGGGTTGGATTAGAAAAAAATCGAATTTGTCAGACCATTGTAAAAAATCCTATACGTGTCATATATGGACAAAAAATAAATAAATAAATAAAGATTTAGGCCGCTTTTGTCTGCCTTAGTAGACCAAGACTAAACAAAAATTCAAATTGAGCAGCAGTTTAATCAAGAAAATCAGGAAAGACACAAAGAAGTGCGCTGGAGGAGCATGACAGATATTCATTTATCCATTTAACACCCAAAAGGTGTAAGTTGATAAGACCTGGATCCTTCAATGAAAAAAATGTTAGAGCTGTAATTTTCTACTCAAAATTAAAAAAAAGTTACAGAACTTCTTGTCTAATCCCTGATCTAAATTATTCATATTTCATATGTAAATGGGATAAAACAGCTTTAGTATGTGGTGGCAACTTGAAAACAGAAAAATCTTCCACAAAGGCAGGGCCTGTCTTCAATATTACTAATGACGTAGGCCTGACTGTGACACATTATTATTAACTACCAGCCGCTTCAAAAGCATTAAAACATTCAGTAAATTCCAAGAAAACGCTGCTCATAACGAAGCAGCCACAGACTAAGGTACACTGTGGTCCTATCTTATAAATTACTAATGCAAAACCTGTTTTCGGTTTGCCTCCACGGCCCTTTTCTGTCTTTACATGCAAAGATAGAGCCCTTTTGGCTGGATCTGGATTTACACGTTTCTTAGGCTGGACTGTAATTTGCATTTAAATGAAACTCTCGGGTCATATAATGCAACAGCAAAATGCTTTTTTTTTTTATATATAATCCTTCAAAAGTATTTTATAAATGAGTCTGGGTTTATCAATTTCCACGGTGAATTCCTCCATTAAACAAGACATCAAAGTAGCTGGTTTTATGTTTTTTTTTTTCCTTTTATACTTCTAGAGCTTCATGTTTTAATAGGATTAGATGAAATCATGTGAAGAGTTATTGGGGTTTATTTCTGTTTTTTTTTTTGTTTTTTTTATTTTAAACAAGGGACTCAGATAGGAGAGATGTGACTGAAAGACAGGTTCGTAAAAATGATGAAATTATTTGTTGGAATTAATAGAAAACAGTTGAAAATCAATGTTCACCTCGAGGAGCAACGTCAAACGCAGAGGGTGGATGAGACTGATCGTCAGACGTTTCTTCATGATGTATCCAAACCGTGTACCTGTGTGAATAAAAGCTAGTAATACAGGTCATCATTCATTGTATGACCCATCATTTGATCGTTCAGTGTTTTATGGGGCGATGAAGAGCATGACCTTTGTTACAGACCCATGTGTAAGATTTATATGGAAGTATGAAGGATGTTCAAGTCCAACAACTAAAATGTATCCAACACAGCCGAAACGGGTGAGCCACCATAACAAGCTGCATCATTGTGTGAATGTTTATGACGCAGTCACACTATTATGATCCATTTATCTTCTGTACGTTTTTCAGCATCTTTCTTGTTCCACAATTTTTGCACTATTTCAACAAATCGTACATCAAAACGTTCCGTTCGTTCAGGAGAAGGGTGCTACGACTTTTGGTGTTGGTTCAACTTTAGCTTTTGGAAATATTTAGCCTTTCTGCCATTTTTTTTTTTCCCCCCAAATAGAAAATGATTTGAGCTCATTTTACAGCCTTCAAATCTTTAGATCTGTTTACAACATTTTAATGCTCCTTTCAGCTTCCTTGTGCAAATTTTAACAGTTTTTCAGCTACTTTCAGCGAATTCCAGCTGTTTTTTTCAGCTGTCCTGTGATCCCTTTAGATTATTTCTGCTAACTAAAACATTTCTGTGCTTCTTCTAACGTCTTTCTGGAAATTTCAGCTTGTTATGCTCCTTTCAGCTAATTTCTGCCAGTTCCAGCTTTTTCTGCCATTTCAGCTAATATTTAGCTTAGCTTTTTTGACAAATTCTGCATTCTCTGCACGCGTTTCAAAAATTTTCAGCCTAATTCAGCATCAGTGGGCTCTCTCCACTTCCATCTGGTGCTTTAATCTTCTTTCTGCTTTTATAGCTACTTTTCAGATGATTTTTCTGATAATTTCCACTTCTTTGTGCTCATTTCAGCTTTTTTCAGCCTAATTGGGCAAACGTTATTTCTGCTTTCTTCTGTTTTTTTTTTCTTTCGGCTGCTCCCTTTTTTTTTAGTCGCATGAAGACTTGGCAGTTATTTTTACGCCGGATGCCCTTCCTGACGCAACCACAGACCACTGAGCTACCACAGCCCTCTGTGTGGAGCAGAGAGCTGCTATCTAGGACACCTGGAGGAGCAGATGGTGGGGGTTAAGGGCCTTGCTCACGGGCCCAGACTGGGATGAATGAGGGTGGGGGCAGGTGTGGGTGCTTCACCTACCCCACCCACATTTTTGACGTTGTCGGTACTGGGGCTTGAACCAGCGATCTTCCGATCACAGGCCCACCTTCTCTAACCTCTGTGCCACCACGCCCCTTTAAATTAAAAATTTAATTTAAACTTGTTCTTCCTTTTCAGCATATTTTTATCTGATTTCACCTGTTTTCAGATTAATTCATGTTTTTCATGGTAATTCCTGCTACTTTCAACTAATTTCTGCTAATTTCAGTTTGTTATGCTCCTTTCTGCTTAATTATGCTAGTTTCATCGATCTCTGAGCTACTATTTAGGTATTTTATGCTAATTTTAGCTTTTTCAGCTAATTCCACATTTTTAGCTTATTTCAGCTCTTTCCGTTTCCTTCTGGTAGTTTTTTCCCCTGCCTTTTCAGCTACTTTTCAGCAATTTGTTTTTGCTACTTTCAACTTTTTATTTTTAGGTAATTTCCTAAATTTTGTTCTCCTTTCTGTTTATTTAAACCTAATTCAGCAAATATGTCCTGCTAATTTAGGCTTGTCCTTTAATTTCAGCTAGGTTTGAGCTTTTTAGCCAATTTCAGAAGATTTTCAGCAAGTTCTTGTGCAATAAGCATCCCCCTCTCATTTTCACAGGAAATGCAAGCTGGGTTTTTTTTTTATGTAAAATCAGCGCAACTTACAAATGTTGTCCTTTTAAATGTATTTTTTGCATGTATCCATGTTTCGTTTGTAGTCATTATCAGAGTGATTGTTATTTTGTTACTGCAAGAAGATATATATACATTTTTTTTTGCATTTTGACAACTGTTAGATCAGCTGCCATAAAAATTGTACATGGAATGATAATACCGTTTGATGTACTGCAGTGGTCAATACCTTAAGTTGTCACTTAGCTCCAGGTTTATATCTGCTCAGCTACTGGATTGAGCGCCAATCATTTTCTTATTGCGTGCTCTCAAAAGAGGCAGTACCCGTCTGATTTTGTTCACACATAAAAATAAAAAAAAGTAAAGTAAAAAGAAGTAAAAGTTAATTTTCTGTGGTGATACCAGATATTGACCATTGTCAGTTTAATTCAAGGAGCCATCACTCTTACTGGGAGTTAACTTCCTTCAGAACTGAAAGGGAAAAACTTGTTACGTAAGAAAATATTTACTAAGAAATTGCTTTCTCTTTTTAATTTGAAAACTTTTTTGTTAAAACTGTTTTACTCTTGAGAAGAAGAAAAAAAGGTTTAGTAGTACATTTTTCACCTTTAATGGTTGTTAAGCTATTGTTGGAACTTTAAGTTTCTGAGCATTTCTTGCGTAACCTTTCCTGTGTCTTAAATCTGTACACTAAGTAATGATACCTACAAAATGGGAGAAAGTTTTATTGTTTCGTGTTGTCAAGCTTCGTGTCGGTCCCATTTTAAAACAATTACCTCCAGGCGCATTTCAGTGTAATTACAAGGGAAGGTAAACCAGAATGATCTTTTAGCAACCATTATGTGAAGGGTTCCTCGGAAGGAAAATTGTTCCAGTTTTCAAAACAGGATATGAAAACAATTAAACAATACGGCACTTAATTTACGCATGTGATAAGACTGTATTTGTACTATAATTGCACTTTTTGTTCGTGTTTCACCGCAGTTTGGCCAATTTAAAAAAATTAAATGGCACTGCACAAACTGAAAACTGCACAGATTTTAATTCATACATTTTACGAGAAACAGAGTGCATGAACAAAAATGATAAATTAAAATCTGATAATGATGGTTTCTATAATAAATAAGTATACATTTAGTTAGAGATTGTTTTTATTATATATATATATATATATATATATATATATATATATATATATATATTTTTTTTTTTTTTTAAACGCTACTTTGAGTTACTCTCGGCTATTATGGGTTGTAAGCTCAATCGTCCAGGTACAAAACAACAAAAAAGGTTAAATCGAGTCAACAAAAAAGGTTAAATTATGTCATCTGGACCAGTTTCTTTAAGGGAGAAACCTTTCGTCTTCCATCCAGAGGACTTCATCAGTCTGCGACCTACCAACCAGATCTGTCCCATAGGTAGCCTTCATTGCTGTGTTTCAAGCTGACCTCCTGTTGGCATCTCAAAAGTAGGCTTTTAACATGTGCAAAACACGCCCATCCAAAACAACCAATCATGTACAACAATCAAATGTTTTAGTACGGATGACCAACTTGATACTCACAGAAACAGCCTGTGGACAACCAAGGCCAAAGTGGTTCAGAAAAAGTATTTCTCACTTAAAGAAACTGGTCCAGATGACACAATTTAACCTTTTTTGTTGTTATCTGCCTGGATGATTGAGCTTACAACCATTTTTCTGAACTACATATTAATATCCAACATTTTTCAGTCAAGTCATCTGGACAGTTTCTTTTTTTTTTTGTGCTGAAACATTTCGCCTTTGATCTGGAAGGCTTCATCATTTTCAACCAGTTTGACACAACTGTCGACAAGGAAGAGGACCGGCAATGGAGGAGGGGGCGTGCCAAAGAGACCATCTTAGCACCAACAAACTGGTTTGTTCCACTTTGGAGTAAGCTGCTGGGGGAAGAATCAGTTTTGTTGTGCGTTTCCTTGACTGATGAAGTCTTCTGGATCAAAGGCGAAACGTTTCAGCACAAAAAAGAAACTGTCCAGATGACCTGACTGAAAAATGTTGGATTGCATAGCTGGATTATTGAGCATGGACTTTGTTGTTAACATATTAATATGTTAAGTATATGTAAGGTTCACACAAAACAGTTTTTTTTATCAGTAAACCCCAATGGACACTTCACATTTTAATATTTTATATTATTTAATATTTTGTGTTCTGATATACCTACATGGTTATCGTTTTTTTTATTCCTATTATTGATGTGCTTTCAGAAATGTATGTTATTGTTTTATATAAGTTAATTATGTAAAAAAAATATTTATTTATTTGAGAGAGTGGTATTTGTACCAAACATTTGTTGTTGTTGTTGTTTTTCTGTACAGTGTTGACTTTCATTCTGAACTGGTCAAATTTTCAATAACTGACTAAACAAACAAAAACAAAGGAGTAAGTAAATAAATAAATAAATAAATGCATACACAAACAAATGAACAAAACAAACAAATAAATAATATCCTGTTTCATTATGTATTGCTAACATTTTCTTCTGAAATGATGCGTTGCTTGTATTTTATTTGTTCGTATCTTGGGCCATTTTAGATTCTTGAGTCTCAGAGTAAACATTTATAATAAATTCTGTGAGTACACTAATTGATTAATCTCAAAGCTCAAAATAATATTTTAACTACAACTCCAAATACCAAATAAGTTGTAAAGGAGGTGCCGTGGATGCATCTCCGTCTACCTGGTGGCGGTGCTCGTGTACCTGTCCGCCAAAATCCTGGAGCTGGTGGGAAACACGGCTCGTGACAACAAGAAGACCAGGATCATCCCCCAACACCTGTAGCTGGCTGTCTACAATGAAAAGCTCAAGAAGCTGATGAGAGAAGTGACCATTGCTCCCCGAGGAGTTCTGCCCAACATTCAGGTGGTCCTGCTGCCCAGGAGGACTGAGAGACCCACCAAGTCCAAGTAAACGGATCAACATCTGTGGCCAGTTTCTTCAGATCCACTGTAAGACGGACCACCACAAGAGATCCTTCCTGCCCACGGCCATCAGCATCTAGAACAACTCTTTAATGAAACCAGGAGAATGAGCTACAACAACATTTAATTTCCCTCTGGGATTAATAAAGTATTTTTCAATTCAATTCAATTCCACTGCTTATTGTGCAAGTATTTCACATTTTTGGAGGTAGTTGGTGTGAGGCAGCTCTGCTGTTTGGTCGTAACGTGTTTCTAAAAAGTTCATCACTCTCTGTGCTTCTAACACTTTCTCGTCCCTCCGAACTTCTTCCTGCCACTTGTAATGAACTTAGTATTGGTGCCGGTACCGCCCCATGTCATGACGCAGAAAGAAATATTTCTTTTATTTTGCATGTTCTTAAAATACAGTAAATTACTCAGTGTAAAAGACAAGCGATTTGTCCACTGCAGAGACTGGTTGTTTGGCCAAATTGTGGGTTTAAATGGTTTAGTTTGGCAGCAATTCTGACTTCACTTAGCTAAAAATCCATTTTCCCCTCTCCAAAGTTAAACATGCAAAGTGTTTGTTTCTATAATTTATGTTGTGTTTGCTATAACAAACGTGTAGGCACAGATAAGCAGTGACAGCCTTCCTCCGACTGAGCTCAAGCACTATATTTTGTTCATTTTTCATCGCCGACTGACTGAAATGCAAGGTGGCGTTGTCAGATAAAAACCCAAGTATCTACAAAGACCGGTTTATTAATTAAAAATGAGTTCTTCCTGTTTAGTGTCAATCAAGTTTTCTTTTTGTTTCAAAACGATTTGCTCAGAATAAGACCGAGCGGTGATTAGAACATCACCGCTAACTGAGATAACAGGAAAATGAAAACTAAAATGTTGTCTGATCTTTGTGACAGTTGTTGAATCCACACTGAAGGGGGAAATAAAAAAAAGGTTTGTGTTGCTGGTGAAGAATGATTTCTTTTTTTTTTAAACAAAACTCTAGTGCTTAAGTGAGTACATACAGTACATGAGTGTATTTGGCCAATAGTTAAAATGTGAATTATCAAATTTCAATTTAGAGATGAATTACAGTTAACCTTTTTGCATCGTTTACTTCCAATCCTTCTATGTTAGCATATTTGTTCTGTCTCAGATGTGGGCTTGTGTTGTACGGTGGCCCTGAGGTGTACATGAACAATATTGGAAAAAAACTGAATTACATTAAGCCAAAGCGGAACCTCTGTTGTGTATAGGCATATGTATCGACTAGGGGTGTAACGGTACGCGAAAATCACATTTCGGTTCGGTTTCAAGTTCGGTTAATTTTCAGTACAAAAAATGCCAAAATAAAGACTTACAAAATGTTTATTTTGAAAATATGCCAAGTAAACAAGTTCAGTCATTACAGACTTATTAGCTGGAGGTGATCTAGTGGATGAAGAAGACTCAGCTGCTGTCATCCTCAGACTGCAAACAACACAGATTTAAAAAAATCTGTTAAGATTATAATTTTTAATTTAAAAAGTTAATTAGATAAAAATGCCTCTTCTTGCACGGTCATCATATGAGATGGTTGAATATTCTCTCTCATCATCATCAGGGCAGGGCTTTAAATCTGGGCTTGTTGACAATATCAGTTTTAGCTTTTTCATAAAGTGCTGGTACAACTTTTTAGCTGAAGTGTTGACGTGATGGGATGTCATAGGCAGCGGGGCTCAAGAACTCGAATCGTATGCTTAAAGCTGGCGCATCAACAACATTCGGACGTAGCTCCATAGCTAATAAAAACTCCTATAGCTTGTGTTATTGCTTTGGACTGATCTGAATTACCTGATGAAGGTTGTTTAAATGCTGCTGTTATTGGTCTGCACAAAGTTCACATTCGGATCATAGGCATCGCAACCATTATGTGTGAAGGGGACATGTCCCCAACACCTAAAAAAAAAAAAAAACGTTCATTTGGAACCCCCACTTTTACTATGAAACATTAGTTCAGGCGGCGCAGTTTCTCTTTGTGAATTAATCCATTCCACTTGAATAATGGGATAATAGTCAAGCCACTAAAACTCCACTCCAGGTTTTCCTGGTTACCTCCAACTCACCGTTTCTTCTCTACGTCTCCTCCTGCCTCGGCAGAAAACACGCACAGGTGGAGGAGATAGAAACACATCTGTGTTGCTCGCTCGCCAGTTTAGCAAGCTTAGTGCTAGCAGTTGTTGACCAGGTGGGTTGATCGTAAACATATATTCATGTTAGGAGGATGCTTGAGAGGAGCGCTACGTCAGTAGCATTTTAGCTTAGAAGTAAGTGTGACGCTCTCAGACGCTGCAGGTGTAAGAGACGCTGTGTGTTCAGGCGCATTAAAGATGAAGTGTCTTTAAAACCCCACACCTTATTGTCCTCAAGCTTCGTGAGAAACCTCATTTAGATGAGTAGTGTTGAACACAAGTAAAAAAGCCTAGTGGTGATGTTTTTTATTTCTCTATGAAGACAAATAGTGCCGACCTGACGCTCTGTGTTAAAGTGTATTAAATTAAAATGTCTTTAGAACCCACAGCTCAATTTACACAAACTTGGTGAGAAACATGCTTAAAATGTGTGGAATTAAAGGAAATCTAGGTGAAATGCTGCTATTTTTTTGTACATTAGTGTACATTTTTTTACGCACGCACACACCCACACACATCATTGTACC
>NC_056520.1:20172333-20194677 GCF_014905685.2 Nematolebias whitei
ACACACACACACACACACACATTACAGATGCTTCTGACGCCCTTGATTCGGATGATGTCGTTTCAAGCGCGTTAACAAGCTAGACGTGTTGCCTGCTGCTGATCCAATCTCCGTGAAACAACGTCGACACAGCTTTGGATTTGCACTCGTCTTATAACAAGAAAGCCATAATGTTCCCAAACAGGAGACCACAACGAGATGCTAGGCTGCTAATGCTACGCGTGCTGCTAGGTTATGCAACAATTAATAGCGCCATGCTGAAACACGCTTAGGAACTTTAGTTCCGCGGCGCATAATCGCTCATTAATAAAATTTAACGAGTGAAAAAATAACCGAAACGCTACGCACGTGGACCAAACCGAACAGAGCGTACCGAAACGGTTCAATACACCCGCATGCACTGTTAGACCATCAAGATGCTTTCCATAAACTTATTTTTTAAGTATGAAATGCAAACTTTATTTACTTTTGCAACTAGAACTAAAGGAAAAGGATAGTTTTAGTCACCTTAAAAACGTGTTTTTGTGAAATTTTCAAAGTTTAACAAAAACAGTGAGACTGCACAATTGTCTGGCTTAGCTCACTAAATTCTGGTGAAAACTTAAAACAATGCCATAACAAGACTCCAGGGTACAAAAGGATCTGTGCTGCAGCAAGATAAACGTCACAGGAAGTTTTTGAAGAAGAAAAAGTTGTGCAAAAAGTTCTTCATCAGTCCAGTGAGCCAACCATGCCAAGCTCCGTGTTTGCATGAGGGAAAATAAAACTGACACAGGTGTCAGCTTCATTCGCCTTCAGATTTTTATTTTAAACGGCAAATAAAGTTCCTCATTTACTGCTATTTTTAGATAGCACATATACCGTATTTGCTTATTTCCTCATGCAAATGAGTTCATTAAAACAGTTATGGAGGAAAATCCATTATGCTTCTGTTACAATGGCAGGGATGCACGTTGTTGTTATCCAGGTCAAAGTTTTTGGCGGTGCTATTACGTTCACGCGGCTGGAAACGCAAGGCAGTCCTGCACTTTCATCGTTGGCTCATTTGCAACATAAAATTTGCGATTACGCTGTTTATTTCCATATAAATAAAGCTCAGCTATTTAAATTGAGGAGTGAATTTAATCTAGAAGCAGGGTTATCTGCTGTATTTCCACATTATTTACGTGTGTGCATGTGTGTGTAGGGGGGGGGGGGGTAAAAACACCCTGTGCAACAGCTTTCTACATATTTTTGATGTATGTTTATGAATTTCATTTTTTTTTTAATTTGTTTTTGTGGGTATGCTTTCCAAAATGGTTCAATTAATGGAAAAAACAACAATTATGATTGTAGTAGATAAAATGATATCAGGCAAATAAGAAAAAGGAGCACTTAATTAGTGATCATTTTTCATTTAATATTTTGTTTGCATATCTTTCTGGAATTTTATAAAATTGCAAAATGATAAAGAACACTTTAGACATCTTTACTGCTGTTTAGTCATGTTTCAAAGGGTCTTTTCAGAGTCACAGAGATTTGTCATTCGCATCTCATGTGGTACATGCGCTGGAACAAGATTATGTACACAAGGTCCCAGTTACATCCAACAATAAAATGTAAAAGAAAAACTTTAATAATATCTAAGATATGACTAAAAATTCACTGAGCACTAATAATACTAAAACAATACGCCGAACAGCAGCACGAACATGAGTCTGTGTGAACAGATGAGCACGCATGAACACAGCAACATGAAACAGATCAGCAGCAACATGAAACAGATCAGCAGCAACATGATGTGATTCTTCACAGTGATTATCCTGGTTAGAGATTCATGAGTCTAGCAGCCTCAGGGTAGAAGCTGTTCCTCAGTCTAGTCGTTCTACACCTAATGCTCCTTAACCTCCTTCCTGAGGGGAGTGGGTCAAAAAAGTGTGTGTGCTGGGTGAGTGGGGTCCTTCATGATGCAGGTGGCACTCTTCCTGAATCTAGATGAATAAGGGTGCATTCACACCAGCCCTGTTTAGTCCGCTTTAATCGAACTCTAGCTCGTTTACCTAAAAAGTCCGGCTCGTTTAGGGAGGTGTGAACGCACCATCGAACTCTGTCACGGAACAAAAAGGCGAACTCTGGCCCGGGCTAAAACCTAGGTCTCGGTCCGGTAGAAGCGAACTCCAGCGCGGTTCGAGTGCAGTCTGAATGTAAACAGACCGAGCCCTGCTCCGCAGGGTAAACAAACACGCATTTCTCTGACCTTATATGGAGCCGTCAGCTGCCTTGTGTGGAAAAACAATATTCTCCATGGTCTTCTGTCTCATCTTCTGCTCATGCCAAGTCCATTTTTGAAAAATGACAAAATATATCTCTTAAAACTGCTAAAACTTGATACCACTTCGTTTTTATTTTTATTTACAGAAGAAGAAGAAGAAGACGTGTCTTCAGAGGTTTTTGTGTTTCTTTCAGTAGTTCTTGGTGCAGCGCCCCCACAGGCGAGCGGGGGAATAGGTTGGTTCAACAAGTTGACTCGACTGCACAGTGCAGTGTGAATGTAAATGCACCAGCTCAAATGTAAACAAAAGGTCATGAATATTGGTCCCAAACCGAACCGAGTCTACCGGACTATCTGGTGTGAAAACGACCTAAATGTCTGTGATTGCGGGGAGGCTGACTCCAACAGACTTCTGTGCAGCCTTCACCACTCTCTGCAAAGCTTTTCTTTCTGCAGCTGTGCAGCCTTTGCATAGCTTCAAGTAAAAAACAGTGTTTTATGTTCAAAATAAAGATTAAGAATTGTCATTCTGTGTCATGATCCGTCACTAGTTTGAACCCAAATGCAGGCAGGACTCAGAGGACTGAGGAATAAAGTGAATATAATTTATTTTAACAACACGAAACAACAGCTGACGTGGAAGCAAAACGCATATTTTCGAATGAGGTGACACGAAGGGTAAATGGGACATGATTGAAGCTAATAAGGACAATCCATGGACAATGAGAGGAAAGGACACAGTAAATAGGAACATCTGTGATTGACAATGAGGGACACATGGGGTGATTAGGGTAAGTGTAGCCCACCTTTACCCTCTGTACTAGGTAAGGGCCTCCTAGATTCTTACCTGTAGCATTAAAGACTTAACTGTTAACTACTCGTTTAATTTGCTGAACTTCAAGTTTAACATATCCTTTAACACACTCAATCAATCAACTTTATTTATATAGCACATTTTAAAAACCACAAGGGTAGCCAAAGTGCTGCACAATAAAACAATAAAAACAAACAAAACAATAAAAACATACAAAGCACAAACAAAGAAACATAAAAACCATTCACATACCAGTTTCACAGCAGGTGTATTAAAAAGCCATAAAAGATAAGATCACGTGTTAAAAGCCAAAGAATAAAAGTGTCTTTAAAAGAGATTTAAAAACAGGAAGAGAGGAGGCCTGTCTGACACTCAAGGGTAAAGTGTTCCACAACCTGGGAGCAACAACAGCAAACGCTCTGTCACCTCTGAGCTTCAGCCTAGTTTTAGGGACTGTCAGCAGCAGCTGATCAGCTGATCGTAGGGATCTCCTAATATGCTTTCAATACACACTGTGGTCATGAACACTCACACTAACTAAAAATAACCAAACCATAAGGTAAATGTGAACTCATTTTCCTTAATGTGTCTTTAAACATTAAACAACATACATAATATAAAACAAAACTGCATCTGTAGTCAGATGTCACTGTAAATAGCAACTCTATGTGAGGGGCCCACTCACCAATCAAACACACAGACACCTGCCAGCTTATCCAGCTCTAAAACCTTAATGTTGCAGGCCTGAGCGAAGCTTGGGAGCGGTGAGGCCCAAAACTTAATGGCCATTTCACTCTTTGAGCAAATGAATAAAACAAAGCAGTACCTGGTTTAGTAGTTCAGTACGTACAGACTCTGGTCCCAGTTCAGGTGAAGAGAAAAACCAAACGATGTTCTAAGGTGGTGATGCAATCATCCTTCTGCTGGTCCAGGGTTTTAACTCCAATGGGCAATGTCTGGGAAAGTAGGAAAGAAATATATATATAACCCAAAGGCACTTTTCTGGCAGTCCATAAACACTCCAGTTACGACTAATCTTTACATCCAGGTCGGAATGATGGAGAGGCAGTCTCCTTAATAAGCTGAACAAGCTAAACTAGGTTTCCTGTGCAGAATTCACTTAGTTACTGAATGCTAAATGTTCAATGTTAAACTGTCTTAAAGTGCAAAAAAACTGCAGGACAAACTTCAAACTGAAATTACCGATCACTGTGTTAACAATCAAGAAACTTATTTAATTACTCCAAGTTGCAGCACCTGTTGCCTCTGGTGTGCCTGGCTTCCCAGTCACTCCCATCAAGCTGTACCTGTACCCCCTGACTGATCACACTTCCTTTGGTTTTTCACAATAAAGCAGGAATAAAAATACATCAACAAAATGTTATACTTTTCTTGCTTTTAACTTATGTTTGTGCATTGTAAGCAGTTTTTAAGCATTTTACAGCATAAACAAAATACAATTGTAGCTAGATTCACAATATATTTAACTTAAAGAGCGTTTAAATTTTCTTTAAACGATCACATGTTTCATCAATTTAATCAATGCACTAAAATATCTGTCTGGGTTACATAAGGTACAGGTGTGTAGGAGCCGGAAAAACACAGGGATGTTAAATTATGATCTGTATCCGAAGCAGGGAGAGGAGGAGCACTTGTCATCCATTTCAGAAGGTTTATTTTACCCACATGTAAAGTACAAAGATCACAGCTCTGGGCCATTGTAACTCCACCATGCGGTCACAAACGATGTCTCTGAGTGTAAACTGGAAACCCAACTTCTTCAGAGCTCAGCCACACCTCTCAGGAGGAATCGCCATCATTGACGAATGGGAAGCCCTACTCTATCATGTGACCCAGCTCTCATCCAATAATATCTCGTCATCTTGTGTTCTATAATGGCCATGGGTGCATGAATGTTGGAAATTGGAGGCATGTAACTAAAACTACATTCTCTACCGGAAACGGAATCAGATCATGTTTTAACACAATATCATTCTAAATAACAAAACAGGATGCATATATCTAGACATTTCATTAAGTTAATATATTATCTGATAAAATTATATTTCAGGGGTGACAAGCAAAACACACCAATCCTCATAAGTTTGGTTATTTTTGCTCCAAATTTAGGCTTAAACTACATGCCTTCGTACTTTGACCTCAGCTTGATTCAAAATGGCTGTCACAGCAAAGCAATTGTATTAAGCACAAAAATGGCTACAGATCAGTTAATTTTACAGATTGATGTGATAGTAGCTGAAACTGAACCACAATTTACACTGAGTGTTAATGAACTGCACAAGATCTGTGTTTAAAATGTTGCTGTTGGTTATTTGAATCCATTCATTCAACCTTTACTTAAACAGGTAAATCCCATTGAGCCTCGGGGACTCATTTACAAGAGAGACCTGATTTTAACGTGATTAACTATTTGAATGAATTCCGTTTGTTTGCTAAGAATCAAATGACGCTTCTTGTTGTGGCTCCCTTTTTCAGACATTGCCTTAGCGAGCAAACTCACATGAGGATGTGACAATTGTTTTACGCCAGATGCCCTTCCTGATGCACCCATCGAACTGCCACAGCCCACATGTGTGAAGCAGAGAGCTGTCATCCACGACACAGAGGGAGCTTTATTTATTTTTTTATTCAGCCTTTAATTATACAGGCTAGATTCATTGAGTCATGAGGACTCATTTACAAGAAAGACCTATTCCAGACAGAACATATAAAATATGTGGTGGGGGGTTAAGGGCCTTGCTCAATGGCCCAGAGTGGGGCAAATGAGGTTGGAGGCAGGTGTCAGAGCTTCCCCCACCCTATCCTGATGCATGCTCAATAAAACAGGTAGAAAAATCCCCATAAGTTAAATCTGGTCCTCTGGAGATTCAAAAAAACAAAACAAAAAAATTGTAGAAACGTTTCGTCTTTCATCCGAAAGACTTCTTCAGTCTGAGGTGCTGTATTCAGCTCAGTCTTATGAATAGCCCCTTCTCAGAGTGGATCAACCAGTTTGCTGCTGACAACCAAAACCAGCTGCTCACATGGTCAAGAAGGACCATCAGCCTAACAATGGATCATAGCACACTGATGGCTGCTTATTATTCACAGAGGGCTGAGTGATACTAGCAATCACAGCTTGTAAGAGGGGGACAGTTGAACATGGAGACCTCCACCCCTTTTTAATGATGGACAATTTCTTTTCACAAAGATGGCTGCCTTTACTCCTCTCTCAAACCATCATTCCTCTCTATCCAGGATGTGAACATCTTCATCCCTGAAAGAGTGACCACTGGCCTGGAGATGAGTGTAGACTGCAGAGTCCTGGCCTGATGATGTTGATCTTCTGTGTTGGGCCATCCTTTTGGCCAGTGGCTGTTTAGTTTCCCCGATGTAAGACTGATCACCCTCCTGACACTGAACAACATACACAACATTACTCTGTTTGTGCCGGGGGACTAGATCTTTGGGATGAACCAGTCTTTGCCGTAATGTATTTTGGGGTTTAAAAGCCACTGAGACGTTATGTTTAGAAAATAAACATCTCAGTTTCTCTGATACTCCCTCAACATACGGAATGACCACTGGTCTGGGTTCTTCTTTTTCACCTGATGGCTGACTGGAGTCCTGTTTGGGTTTCTTCTCTGCTTTCAGGAAGGCCGAGTTACGTAGTGGGGATGCTGTCTGCTCTGTGGTACAGAGTCCTGATGACTCCTAACTTGTGCTCCAAAGGGTGATGGGAGTCAAACTGCAAATACTGGTCTGTGTGGGTGGGTTTGTGGTACACCTCAGTTTGCAAATGTCCTCTATCAGAAACTGAGACATCACAGTCCAAGAAAGCCAACCTGCCATTTTTTACATCTTCTCATGTGAACTTGATGTATTTATCCACAGAGTTGATGGGATCAGTGAAATGATGGACTTCCTGAGCTTTAATTTTAACCTAGGTGTCATCAACACCCTAATTTCAATCTGTGACCTCTCACCTGCATATCTTATGAACCACTGGATGGATTTCAATAAAACTTTCAGAAAGTGATCAATTGATGCTTCTTTAGAACTTTTTAAGTTGACCCATTTCAAGACAACCACCACAGTTAAGCGTTTGGAGTCACCTCTGTCTGTTTGTTAGCAAAATACCTCAAACTACAGTAGCCCTTCACTACTTCACGGCATAGTTGCATTCGGGCCTAAAAAATCTGGCCCAGGCCAAACCCGTATAATTTTTTCCGAGCCCAACCTGTAACCGACGGATTAACTGTAATTAGAGGCCCGAACCCGAAAAAAGCTGACTTTTTTTTTCATTTATTAAGCTTTTACTGCTTCTGTAAGCAAATTAGTGTGACATGATAGTTTTAAAATGTATTTCAAAGAAAGGAAGATATAAGATTTAGTTTCACCAAATGGATATTAACATACAAAACAAATAGCCTAAAAAATCAACTGTAGAGATAAGCTATTATTCAGATGAACAAAAATATTTTTAGAGCAAAATAGTTTGGAAAAATATAGAACAAGGCTATTTTAATCGAACGTGCTGCTCGCTCCGGCTTTTGTAGCTTTAGTTGCGGCTACTTCCTTCACCGCAGATGACCACAGGTGCAGAGACGCGCGCGGCCTGTGATCAGCTGATCCATTAACAGAACTTTTTTTTACCTCTTTCAACCGGCTGGTCGGACCTGCCTCCTCCTCAACAAGTAGATTAACACAATTTTAAATTGTGTATTCTTATTTAGTGTTATGTGTGCTGTATGATTTGTAAAACCGCATCAAAGCCCGAGACCGGCCCGGCCTGTACATTAAGCAAATGTTTATGGCCCAGCAGGCCGTGCCATGCTGGGCTTCGGGCCCGGGTTAGAAATGAGAGCTCTACTTCACGATTCAACTTTTGCGAACTTGCTCTTTTGCGGTTTTTCAAAGTAAGATTGTACACGAGAAAAAAAAATGTACACAACACACGATTGTCATCTTTAATAATATTCACATGATTGGGACAGGACTGGATACTGTACAGTAAAAGTTAACAAAAAAATTAATACTTCGGACAGGTGTCGGCATTTTGTAGTTTTCTTTCAATAAGCTATACTGTGTCTCCACTCAAAAGGATTACATTTCCCAGAAGTCAACAGAGCCCCACCTAGAAGCAACAGTGCTTCCAGCCATTGCCTTCTGTTGAAATGGAGGGAAAGTTTTGATCCGATCCGAAAACGTTCGGTCCTTATTCGTATTGACTTTGGCACCCAGCGGATGCAGAGAGCTGCACGGAACCAATTGGGAACCAGCCCATAACCAGACCTCCAGATTTATCTGTGAATATGAGTGCCACCTGCTGACCCACGAGGCCTTTTGAGTAGAGAGGCGCCACCCAGAGATCCAGCATTCTCTCCAGAGCCAAATAGGACTTCCCCCATCCGGATTTGGACTTGATTTTGACCATCACGTTTTCCTATGCTGGCCATCTGAATGTCTGGCTCCCTCCAAAAGTGTTTTGGTGCTCAAGGGCTGCCGAGAGCCGACTAGAACTGGTAGGGTAGGTCTGCCAAACTGGAACAGCATCCGACCGGAACCGAGCTGCTGTTCTGCACAGCTGGTGAGTAAAATTTAGTAGCTACCATATGGTACATACATACATATGTTGTTAAAAATGATGCAGGTTTAAGAGTGTAGAACATTGCAAGAGGGTGGGAATGGTTTCTAATGTCTTAATAAATATAAAACTAAACTAAATACAACGTTCCTATTTCGCAGATTTTCACTTATTGCGGAGGGGCGTATCCCCCGCAATAAATGAGGGACTACTGTACTGAACTGATTCTATTGAAACTCTCAGAAAGAAATTAATAAATATCTTTCTACAACTAATTCACAGTTAGAGCCCACCCAATTCAAGATGTTCCTACAGCCTGTGGCTATAACTAACTAGTGTCATAGTAGCTGACAGTCATGTACAACATGGCAAGAGATTGTGCATGTTATTTTTAAGCTTCCACAGAAACAGCTACACCTTTGTCATTTCTCAAAATAAGGTGGTCTGACTCTGAAAATCTGTCATGAAAGTCAGCGAGGGCTCTGCCATCGTTCACAAAATGCTAGTCTTTAATATAAAAATTTTGATTATTTATCATTCTTAGACCTTGTATGTTAACCAAAAAGACGAGCCTTTTTCATAATAACCTAATGAAACGTGTCAGTAACCCTACAGAGTAAATAATAAACACTTCATTAATATTCATCATAATGAAGATATTAAAAATAAAAGCTCCAGGCTCATTGTGCTCTGTGCGTGCCAAAGCTGATGATTATTTATGACTAACTCGTATGTAAATTGGTTTTCTTTCGGCTGCTTGGTTGTCTGTACAACAGGTGTGCTATCGCTGGCAGCTCAAATTATTATTAGCTGGAAAAAATGAAAAAAAAAAAAAAAAGCCAGCAAGGCAAACAGAGGCACAGCGTCACTCTCCTCCCGCGACCTCTGTCTGCTCCTCTCTCCTCCGCTGTCAAGTCCATCTGTGTACGAGTTTGTTTCTGAGGTTTTGTTGCAGAAATCTGCCGCCTCACATCTGTTGCATACTGATGCCTTACCTGTGGTGGGCGTTTGAGCTTGTTGCAGAGTGCCACGGAGGCAACAAATTACTGAGCATTTTAATTTGAAACAAAAACAAAAGAGACAAGTCGTGACCATAACAACATGAACTCCTTTCAGCGACAGTCATAAATTAAAGTTTGTCAATTTGTTTAGAGAATAATCAAAATCTACAAAACATCATCGGAAGCAAAAATGCACTTAAAAATTTAAAACAAGTGTGCGTTTATTGTAACGTGTGTGTATATAAGAATATTAATAAAACGTATGAATGAGAAATTAAACTAGCATTAATCAAAATTTTAAAAACTATATGGGGACTACTATTATTATCCACGTGAAAAGGGTCTTGCTCTTTTATCAACTTTAATGCAGCCTGAACTGCAATATGTACCCCCATAAATTATCAAAATGATCAGCGTTTTATTACTAATACTTTTATTGGCATTTCGAGTTACCATGGCGACGTAATTTGCAAAAAAATACACCATTTTTCTAATTGAAAAACACTGCCAGAACTGTTAGCCTCTAACCGTCACAGCGAGGTCACGTGACCTATAGCGGAGAGGCCTCCGAACAAAACGGGACCTGTCCTTGAAATCGGGGGAAAAGAAGTATGCATTCGTGGGCCGCATTGAACGTCTTTGAATTGGGACAGTCCTTGGCGCGTCGTCGTGATGTAATCAGCCTTCAAATCCGGGCTTCGAAGGATGCGGCCGCTGGATTGGGACACAGCTACTGATTAACTTTTGGAGCCATTTTGGTTCAAGATGGCTGCCACAGCTACCTCAGAAAACACAAAATTGACTAACAACTCAGTCATTCTTCTAGATATTGAGCTGAAATTTGGTGTGGTCGTAGCTGAGAGTGAGTTGTTATACTGTACATTCCTAATGCAAATAAAAAATTTAAGATGTCCACCTTAAAAGGGAAAAAGTATGATAACTCCACCACACTGAACCCCTCATTGCCTCTGATGTGTGTCCCATCCGTGTATGACTGTAATAAAGCACTGATTATAATAGGATTAACCTGTTTAAATAAAGGTTGAATGAATACTTTATATATAGTAGAGTGCTGTATGAATGGGTAACTGAGGACACAGATTGTAGTGTAAAGCACCTTTGAGTATCTTGATAAGATAGAAAGGCGCTATATAAGTTACAGTCCATTTAACATTTAAAATATATTGAGCTGAAATTTGGTGTGGTGGTACCGGACAGTGAAATCTAACAATTCAAGATGGCTACCAAAGCTAATTTCAAATGGATATAACTCAGAGATTTTTAGAGCTTATTCAGCTGTATTAACTCTGATTGCAAATCAAAAATCCAAGATGGCCACCATAGTTTAAAATAAAAAATGACTATAATTCATTGATTTTTTTTTTTTTTTGCCACGTTGTGCTGAAATTTGGTATGGTGGAAGTTGAGAATGAACTCCAACACATAGTACTGTCCAATCAAATTTTTTAAATGGCAGTTCCCATCAAAGTTTCTACAGGAACTTTTTAGTCTGTCTTCCACAAGCTTTACATCTATCCAGCCATACAGACATACAGTACATACATTATCAAGGACAAGGTTCTTTATTGTCCTTCACATGGCATGTGGTACATGAGGTGGAACGAAATTGTGTACACAGGGTCCTAGTTACATCCAACAAAAGCATAAAGTGTAGAAGAAAAAACGTAATAAAGATCTAAGATACAAAATAAGAATATGCTAAACACTAATAGTGCAAAAATAACACGCCAAACAACAGCAGCACGAACATGAGTCTGTGTGAGCAGATGAGTACGAATGAGTACAGCAGCGTGAAATAAATCAGCAGCATGATATCAGCAGCATGGATATTTTTTTTTTTCACAGTGATAATCCTGGTTAGGGATTCATGAGTCTAACATCTTCAGGGTAGAAGCTGTTCCTCAGTCTAGTGGTTCTGTACTTAATGCTCCTAAACCTTCTGCCCGAGGGGAGCGGGGCAAAAAGTGTGTGTGCTGCGTGGGTGAGTCTTCTTTTGAGTTTCCTGCTTTGGTCCTTTGCCTCCATCTTGGATGGAGCCAAGACCGGTGAGGTGTGGATAAGTCCACATGAAACTCTTTCAGATACCCTGGAATGACACAGTACAAGGCACGGCCAGATGACACGCATCCTGGAGGGAACCGTCCCAGCATGAATCATTGTCTTTGCATCATATCCACCTGGTAATGAGACATGGGGCATCCTGGTGAGACAAAACCTCCTCCTTCTGATAAAGATCGACTCAGTGCCCACTTAGACATTTTTAACTTAGTATGAACCTCAGATAAGCTTACCTAATTTAAGCGTTAACTCCAAATTTATTTAACATCCCTCCTTTAAGCTAAAAGTTATTTTTATATCATTCATCTTCTCAGAAAATTTTACTGGTTATATACATTCGCATTCCAACACTGTTGCTGTGAACACACTGTGTTATTATCCACAAACTTTCAAAAAACGTTACATACATGGTGCTTTAACGTAAACTGTTTTTGTGTGTTCAATTCAAGTGAGGGGAATTACAGTATGGTAAGAACTACCATTATTTTAATCAAGTTTGATCCACACTTATGGTATAGGGGCAGAGCAACTGACTCGGGACCCGAAGGTCCCGTATTCGATCCCTGGCCATTGTACATTTTGTGGTGTCTCTGAGCAGGACACCCCATCACCAGTTGCTCCCTGAGCACCTCCAAAGATCGCCCACTGCCCCACCTGGTTGTGGATGGGTTACATGCAGAGAGCCAATTTTGCCATTGTATAGGACAATAATGACAATACATCCATCCATTATCTTTTACCCGCTTCTTCCATTTTGGGTCACGGGGGTCGCCAGTGCCCATGTCCAGCAATGAATGTGCAGGGGGCTGGGTACGGGTCGCAAGTCCATCACAGGGCCACATAGAGACAAACGAGACAAACAACCATTCACTCTCTCACTCACACATAGGGACAATTTAGAGTTACCAATCAGCCTAACATGCATGTTTTTGGTCTGTGGGAGGAAACCAGAGTACCCGGAAAAAACCCACACATGCACGGAGGGAACATGCAAACTCCACCCAGAGAGGCCCCCGAACCGGGATTTGAACCGGGGACCTGCTCGCTGAGAGCTAGCAGCTCTACCAGTTGCGCCGCCGTGCTTCCCACAATACATACACATTATTATTATTATTATTATTATTATTGAGGTTATTATTGGAGTGGTGGCGCAGAGGTTAGAAGATGAGCTTGTGATCGGAAAGTCACAGGTTCACCTCCCGGTACCGTCAACATCAACAACGTGGGTGGAAAAGGTGAAACACCCACACTTCCATTCGCCCCACTCTGGACCCCTGAGCAAGGCCTTTAACCCCCATCATCTGCTCCCTAAACAGGTCTCTCTTGAAAATGAGTTCTCGTGGTTCAATGAGACTATCTGTTTAAATAAAGGGTAAATGAAAAAAATATATATTATTTTAATTTCTGACCTCTCCTTAATATAGGGTACACACCTATTAACACGGTGTACATCTCCTATGTTCCTACATCTTTTGATAGCCATCACAGTTTTTCTACTGTATAATTTATACACCAAAACATGGGCATTTTTAGCTTCTTTCACCCAATGTCGCTATCACTGCCATAGGATTGACCTCCCTCAACACCACCACAGAGTACAGTGTGCATGCCTCATCGCTAATTTACTCATATTGTATCTGAGTTTATTGAAATCTGAAGTGGAGGGTCTCCAACTTGTCATAGCTTCTACATAATATATATATTTTTTTTATTTTTGTGTGACCACCAGAAAATTCTGCAACACATGGTTCAAGACATATTCATTCATGGCAGTACGACGGCTTAATGATTAGCACTGTTGCGTCCTGGGTTCAATCCCCGGTTGGACCTGGGGTCTTTCTGTGTGGAGTTTGCATGTTCTTCTCATGCTTGCGTGTGTTTTCTCTGGGTACTTCATGCCCAGGCCTCCCTTTAAAAGAGATCTGTGATCTCAATGGGATTTGCCAAAAGTTAATAATCCAGCATGGACTTTTTACACAGCTATTGTTTTAGGCTTAGTTTTTATTGTGCATGTCTACCTTTCTGAATCCTAAGGCAATGCTCTGTGATCTCTTTCTTCACGTTGCTCCTCACAAAAATGTGAAAATCGCCATGAGTATTTAATTTTTAATCAGTAACTGCATTGAGACCCTTCAAAGTTTCTTCCGAACTTTCCTAGCTTCTATACTGAGTGAATGTTATAATAAATATTCCAAAAGGGAAGCTTAACAAAGTTAATCACACTGGTGTTCCTAATTTGCCACCCAAAGTCAGGAGAAATTGTCACATCTCATCAGCTATAAAACAGAACGTGTACTAAAATGGAGTATGTGAGTGTATAAGGCTTGAAAGCACAGCATGACTCAGCAAACTAGATAAGACTGTTGATATAAAAGCAGTATTTCTTCTGTGTTTACTGTGAAGACTGGAGAAACAATATATCTGGAGAGGATTTACTGACCTTTGGGCATTTTAAATCCCCGTGTGAAGTAACAACAAGTTCCAAAGTATTTTCTTGAACTCAAAGAGAGCATTGAATCTCGGCGGCTGAAACAGTGAATAAATAAAAAGAGCACACAGTAGCACTGAGGTTAATATTTAATGAGTCACAAAAGACGTGTGAGGCACAAGTTCTGTTCTCAGCGTGGTATTGGCACAGGATGCGTACGCAGCAGCCCACCAGCAGCTTCGAGGCGTTCAGATGCAAAGAGATGAAAGTTTGCTGCATAGATAGCTCAATCTAACAGGGTACGAACGGCTTCTTGTAGACTGAGTTTTATATGAATTTTCACCAGATGTCCCAAAATGGCCGCCAAAAATGTGCCCAAACGCCAATGAATGTTTATTATTCATCAGTTTAAAAGCATCAAATTTCAACTGCTGGTATGATTACAGGTCTCTTGTAAATGAGTCCTTGAGGCTCATTGAGACTAACCTGTATAAATAAAGGTTGAACGAATGAATAAAATGATCAAACCTACTGTATAGTGTAACCCAGGGTAAAATTTGCCCTTAAGTACTTCCTTTGCTTTAGATGCATCACCAGTATGTTTAGTATGATAGTCATGTGATCACAATCACCTGATCCATTCAGCCAATCACGTTGTCTGGAGTGGTAATACAGGCCTGCTCCAGCTTTCCCCAGTCAGGTGTGAGGGGAGAACTGGAGATAAAGCTGCTACAGAACTCAACTACCAGTGAGTTTGGAGCCATGAAGTTTGTCATACATTGAACTGTGAATGAAATTGGTCAGGTGACCTTTTTTGGGTTTAAAGAATGGCGAGCTAGTGAAATTTGTCTGGGAGCCAGAAGAACCTGCAATCCCCCCATACTGGTCTGGTAGGAGGCTGTTACAGTCTCTGTTTTTTTCCCCTCCATCTCCCCAAACTGACACACAAACATCATTACTCATCCCTTCTCCATTGTGGAAAACTTGTGCATGGACATTTCTCTTTGGATAGTTGAATAAATAAAATCATGGACTCTTTGTTCAATGTGTGTCAGTTGGAAAATGTACTGACCAGTACAATTTACTGATGATAAAATTATGACCGGTTTTTTAGCATTTTCAACAAACCTTGTGCACAGCAACCTTTAAAGCTAACTGCAGTATTGTGTATATAGTTCTATTTATTTTCTGGGTTATTCTATGTATGTTCAGTTTTTTGTGGTGTTTACTTTAAAATTTTTCAAATACATGGTACTGAAGCCAATCATTCTGTGTTGTTTTATTAATTATTGACATCAGCTCCAGTAGTCATTCCTAGTCTTCTGAGTTTGCATAACATCTAGCTTTAGTATCTCAATCAGTGCTACAATAGTATGGGTCCCCAAATGTCAAACCATGGTCCAGATCTAATCCTAAATGAACTCTTATCTGGACCCTGATCAGCTATTAATTGAAGTAGAAATAAATATTGGGGCCCAGATGGGGTAGAGGTAGGGCAGCCAACTCAGGACCCGAAAGTCTCAGGCTCAATCCCCAGCCATTCCCACATGTCGTGGTGTCTATGAGCAAGACACCCAATCCCTAATTGCTCCCCAGGTGCCTACATAACTACCCATTGCTCCACCTGGTGCGATGGGTTAAATGCAAAGAACCAATTTCACCATTGTACAGGAGCATACACTGATGACAACACATAGCACTTTACTTTTTACTTTATATTAAAATTATTAGAAAACAAGATAGAAATATGTAGGGAGTGCAGCTTTTCTTGCATTTATGGTCATTTATTTTTAGGCAGTGTGAGAGGATCTGTGTGTGTTTGTGTGATTCTTATGTTTTCTGTCCTGCTCTCAGTGTTTCTCCCTCTTGTAATCAGCTCCTGCCTCTGCCACCAATTGTCCTTCCCCAGGTGTTTGTCATTGTTATTGTCTGTATATACTGTAAGTCTGTGTCTCTGTGTTCCTCATTGTCTGGGCATTGTCTTGTATGGCATTATGGTTCTGTCTTCCTCAGTTTCATCCCTGAGATTAAGTTTGCTGCTTTTTTTTATTTTTTTTTTATTAAAAATGCAGGTGCTCTTCATAAAATTACAATATCATGAAAAAGTTGATTTATTTCAGTAATTCCATTCAAAAAGTGAAACTTGTATATTATGTTCATTCAATACACACAGACTGATATATTTCAAATGTTTCTTTTAATGTTGATGATTATAACTGACAACTAATGAAAACCCCAAATTCAGTATCTCAGAAAATTAGAATTTGTGAAAAGGTTCGATATTGAAGACACCTGGTGCCACACTCTCTAATCAGCTAATTAACTCAAAACACTTGCAAAGGCCTTTAAATGGTCTCTGTCTAGTTGTGTAGGCTACACAATCATGGGGAAGACTGCTGACTTGACAGTTGTCCAAAAGACGACCATTGACACCTTGGACAAAGAGAGCAAGTCACAAAAGGTCATTGTTTATGAGGCTGGATGTTCACAGAGTTCTGTGTCCAAGCACATTAATAGAGAGGGGAAGACAAAAGTGTACAAGCCATAGGGATAACCGCATCCTGGAGAGGATTGTGAAACAAAACACATTCCAAAATGTGGGGGAGATTCACAAAGAGTGGACTGCAGGTGGATTCAGTACTTCAAGAACCACCACGCTAAGATAGATGCAAGACAAGGGTTTCAGCTGTCACATTCCTTGTGTCAAGCCACTTTTGAACAAGAGACAGCGTCAGAAGCGTCTCACCTGGGACTGCTGCTGAGTGGTCCAAAATTGTGTTCTCTGATGAAAGTAAATTTTACATTTCCTTTGGAAATCAAGGTCCCAGAGTCTGGAGGAAGAGAGGAGAGGCACAGAATCCATGTTGCTTGAGGTCCAGTGTCAAGTTTCCAGTCAGTGTTGGTTTGGGGTGACATGTCATCTACTGGTGTTGGTCCACTGTGTTTTCTGAGGTCCACGGTCAACGCAGCCGTCTACCAGGAAGTTTTAGAGCACTTCATATTTCCTGCTGCTGACCAACTTTATTGGTTGTCAGTTATAATCATCAACATTAAAAGAAAATGAACATTTGAAATTTATCGGTTTGTGTGTAATGAATGAATATAATATACAAGTTTCAGTTTTTGAATGGAATTACTGAAATAAATCAACTTTTTCATGATATTCTAATTTTATGACCGGCACCTGTATCCTGAGTTCTCCAAGTCCTGCCTGCACTTGGGCTCTGCTAGACACAAGAAACGTAACAGTGCAGCGTTTCCTTAATTTGTGGTAACTCATTTTATGTGATGCAGCTTTTCTACATCCATTCATTATCTTTACCCACTTCGTACTATGCAGGTCAAGGAGGGTTGCTGGTGCTCTCGTCCAACAATCACTGTGTGAGAGGTGGGGGACACCTGGACAGGTTGCAAGTCCATCACAGGGACACATAGAGAAAATGAGACAGACATTGCATCTTTCATTCACATCTTTATACAATTTATTCAGAGTTACCAATCAGCCTAATGTGCATGTTTTTTTGTTCTGTGGGAGGAAATCGGAGTACGCAGAGAAAACCCACGCATGCACAGAGAAATTTCTTTACTTGCTCTATCCTACCTGTTCTGTATTGTAACTGTTTTTATCCTTAACATCTTTTTTTTTTTTTTTTTGTCTTTCCTCCTATAGAAAGTAGACCTGGCACTGTCATTCTGTGTCCATCTGTCTCTCAAAGTTCAAGGTTCTTTATGGTCATTCACATAACATGTGGTGGAACAAAATTGTGCACTCATGGTCCCAGTTACACCCAAGGATAACAAAACTATAAAGTATAAAAAAGAAACGGTATACAAGGATCTCAGAAATACACTAAACAATAATAATGCAATATAATGTGGTGTATTAAACATATTTGTAATGTATTCTCCTTCCTGTCCTCTCTCGACTTTCAGAGTAAATAATCAATTCGGCTCTTTGGAGTCACCATCAGAGAATATACTAGCGAGAATGTAAAAGGCAGAAATGGCAATAAACGAGTTCTGCCTGACCCCAAAACTGTGGATCTGGACCTGGCCTTGAAACGTGGACTATCTCAGTTCCTTCCGGGATGTCATGAAACAAAGACACCCTGTCTGCCTCCTCACCCCCCTCCCTTCCCAAGGCCATGGACATGTAACAGAAGCTCAACCAAGCTGGATGATAACAAAAACACTTCTTATCTGGACTATGGCTAAGGGGACTCTGGACTATGCTACAACTTTCCCTGAAACTCAATGACTTCACCGGCCTCCTATGTTTCACCTGGCACAGCAACCTAGGAGATGCGAAGGCACCAAGGGCTGCATTGCTCACCTGGCGGCCGTGATGGGACCCCTACCCACTCCATATGCATATGTATTATGTCTATTTATGTTGCTTTGCTGTGGTAGATATATTTTTTGACTCCTCAGACCATGCCCTGTCAAGGACACGGTGTGAGAGATCCTTTTTTTTTTTTTAAATACCACTCTCCTTATGTTTTCTTCCCCTTTTTTTTCTCCTTTTTTCTATCTAAAAGTATTCTGATAAAGAATAAGGGGTCGCGCTCTTGTAGCAGCAGCAACATGCACTCCGCCCATCCTTCGGAAGACTGTACAAACATAATCTATTTGTATCCTGGTACAATGATAATAAAGCTTATTCTGATTCAAATCCGGCAGCACGGTGGCACAACTGGTAGAGCTGCAGCCTCTCAGCGAGCAGGTCCTTGGTTCAAACCCCGGTCCAGGGGCCTTTCTGGGTGGAGTTTGCATGTTCTCTCCGTGCATGCATGGGTTTTCTCCGGGTGCTCCGGTTTCCTCCCACAGACCAAAAACATGCATGTTAGGCTGATTGGTAACTCTAAATTGTCCCTAGGTGTGAGTGAGAGAGTGAATGTTTGTTTGTCTCGTTTGTCTCTATGTGGCCCTGTGATGGACTGGAGACCCATCCAGGGTGTACCCCGCCCCTCGCACAGTGATTGCTGGACATGGGCACCAGCGACCCCCGTGACCCAAAAATGGAATAAGCGGGTAAATGGATGGATGGATGATTCAAATCCAGCTGGTCAAAGCAGATAGCGGCTCATCCTGAGCCTGGTTCTGCTGGAGGTTTCTTCTGTTAAAAGTGAGTTGTTTGTTTTCCTTTCCACTGTTGCCTTTGTGCTTGCTCAGGATGAGACACTGGCAAAGTGAAGATTCAACCCAATCTGCTGTCTTCCTTAGATAGATCACGTTCACCAATTGGCTTTCTATATATGAATGATTCTGTTCAGTGCCCTGAGATGCATTTTGCTGTGGCTTGGGCAGTTTTTTCCACCACAGTTACAGTAACTTGTTATGCGGCACGGTTTTTCTAGGGTTTACGGCAATTCCTACGTTGGACCTATAGTTTCTCTCTGCTTCTTTCTGTCAGCCGACACATAGGTGTCAGGCCTAAAATGACAGTAAAACTGCAATTGTTGTCTCTAAAAGATAACTTAAATATGTTTGGGACCTTTGCTAGAATAAAGTTTGTTTTGGAGGACCTTGCTGAATTTTAATTGAAGAACACTCCTCTGTAGAGTCTTTGTTGTTAGGAGCTGAAACAACATGAGAGGCGAGGGCCGGTGCAGAACACCATCCTTGTTGCAAATCTGGCAACGCACTTCTCCGCCTGTCTCTCTAATGAACCTGCCGCTTAATAATTCCTATCACTAATGAGGCTATTCAGAATGATAAGCTTCCCCAGCATCCGCTAATGAACACATGCTAAAGTTGCCTGGGCTTTTGCTAAGTACATGCCAGCCCGAGCTAAATTACAGCAGCACCTGCCCGTCGCTGCAACGCTGACAGCAGCTTTCTGTGACTGTTCCTCAGTAGACCAGCTAAATTACTGTCCAACATGCAAAAACAGCTGGTTGACCACAAAGAGTCAAACGTAAAATGTTGGAAAAAAAAGAAGAAAAAATTAAAAAATGAGCTTACCTTATTAACCAACAGTAACAATTCATGCACTTAAACCACTAAATCCACTGTTATTGAAGGTAAAAATTGCTTTTATTGGTGTTTTTATGTGTAATAAATGCATCTGGTAATTTTAGTGAAAACTTTTTAGCAGTGATTTATTAATCTAGAATAATTGTATAACTAATGTCAAGAAAATAACCGAGTATTGAGGTCTATAAAATAATATTTTAAAGAGAAATTGAATAAATAAGATACCCTTCTTTACTTTAATGGGTTATTTTAAACAATTTGACAGGTGTGTTTAATTATATTTCAAACTGATGGTTCAGAATGTGAAACATGAAGTAAAATTTGTCATTTTAGAGCCCAAAAAGAAATTTTAAAAATGAATGGCAGATCCAATCTTTTGGAGTGGAATTCTTCAGAAAGGCTATAAACAATATCTTACCTGCTTTAGATAGCTCTTTGAATACCCTCAATTTAAAAATAAAAGTTGAACTCTGACCAGATTGACAAGCTAATGGCTAAAAACAATCTAATCTCAAAAGTTTTTGAGAAGTCAATAAAGGGTTTTGTCATATCTGTGCTCCTCCATGTTCTCCTTTTCTTCATTTGTTTTATTTTGGTCCTTTGGGGTTGTTTGTCTCATTTGTCTTTGTGTGGCCCTGCGATGGACTTGCGACCTGTCCAGGGTGTACCCCGCCCCTCGCACAGTGATTGTTGGACATGGGCACCGGTGACCCCCGTGACCCAAAGTGGAAGAAGCGGGTAAAATATAATGGATGGATGGTCCTTTGGGTTGTTATTATTCCACCCTCTGTGTTCCTTGTCCTCGTGCTCGCCCTCTGTCAGCCTCACCAGTTCAATCAGTTATCACTCACACCAGTTCCTAATTAGCAATCATCACAGGTGCTTTCATGTCCCACTCTCCGTCATTTCTATTTAAAACACTTCTGATCATCATTTCACCGTCGGCTCATTGTTCCTGGCATCCCGCCAGATGCCCCGTCCTCCCCGTCTTTATTCATGTCTCCTTTATTTTTTTTTCACCTCCTGATTTTTGTAAGTTGTTAACAAAGAGTGATGACAACAGTAGACAACAAAATAAAAAGCAGACAATCATAAAGGATGGATGCAAATTGAGAATAACAAGTAAAAAGAAAATTGTATTAAAAAAATAACAAAAAACAGCTAGGTTGTCAGGCGATGTAGAAAACTAAAAACAGGAACATGTCTGTGTTGGTTTTTGCCATGAACTTAACAGATTTTGAAGCCACTAATGCCCCTTTTCCATTAGTAACGCTACGTAGAAACGGTCCCTTTTTTCCAGAACCCTTGCCTCTGTGGTTCCAACCGGGCCGAGCAAGTACTAAAACGTGACGTCAGAACACTGTCAGTCACTGATTGGTTAGGGGGCGGAGTCACTGGATCTATCAGAAACTTCAAAACACCAATCCGCTATTTGCAATACCTTGGAACTCGGAGCAGTGACTGGATTTAGTTTAAATATTTTATAAACAATAATGACAACACTGTGGTCTAATGCTGACTCGGGGATCGGGATCCCGGCCTTATGTGCTCTGCAGGCTCCAAGCTCTGCTGGTCACCGCGGAGGATCATACAAGCTGCTGAATCGCAGAAGGCCGTTGCCCGGACCCTGACCTTGCGTGTTCATGAAGGACAAACCCTGATCCCAGCGGACGAATCTGACGCACGGAGGGTGGAAACGATTTTTAACAACATTTTATGTAATGTATTTTTTTTTTTTATCAGTGAAGATTAAAAAAATAATAAAATAAACTGTGCTGGCTTTATCATGAAATCCTGTTGTCACTTTAATGACTATTAAATAATATGTTAAAGTTAACTCCTAAAAAGACAATTATTGGATCTCTCAAGAATATTTCCCTCAAATATGTTTAAAGAAGAACTATAGCCTTTAGTACAACTTTATTCTAACCCACAGATGTACAAATCACAAGAATTAAACTTTAAAGCGAAGCTAAAAATAAAAATATACCTGGGAGCAACAAACAAAACCACATATCTAAATTGAACAATAAAAGTAGACACAATGAGTGCAAATGCATCAAATGATGAAGAAAACGTGTACAATTTTAAATATAGATGTTTTTGTAGAATCTGAACTAAAGTTCATTAAAAGTTCATTAGCAGGACTTGTGTGTGTGTGTATATATATATATATATATATATATATATATATATATATATATATAT
>NC_056520.1:20194687-20196962 GCF_014905685.2 Nematolebias whitei
TATATATATATATATATATATATATATATATATATATATATATATATGTGTGATAATTTTAATAATCTATATTCTTTTTAATTTACCAGAAACTTCAAAATAAATTCTCGTCTGTACTGAAACCTGTTTCAGTGTCTCATCACCACCAGCTGGTGAGGCTCGTGACGTTAATTTGAACCCGCCCACTGGAACCGGTACTGAAAGCACAATGGAAACACAACGTGTACCGTACCGAGCTGAGTAGAACCGTGCTGTACCGGTACTAAAGGTACTAATGGAAAAGGGGCATTAGAAAGGTCAAGGTCGAGCTTCAGATCTTTTGCAATATATTCCAAGAAACAGGAGCGGAGTAGAAGAAGGCCCTTTTGCCTAGTTCAGTCCTCACTAAGGGAACACTGCATGTAATAATGTCCTGAGAGTGCACGCTGTAGCTGCACTCACACAGTGAGATGTAGGAGATGTATGAAGGCAGCACACCAAGAAGTGATTTAAAGATGAAAATGTACCAATGAGAGAGTCTGTATGAAGTTACTGATGACCAGTTAACCAGTGAATACAGATTGCAATGATGGGTATGGTAGTTCAGAAATACTTTATTAATCCCAAAGGGAAATTATTTGTTGTTGTAACTCGTTATCCTCATTTCATTAAGAGATGTTATAAATACTGATGGCTGTAGGCTGGAAGGATCTCTTGTAAAGGTCCATCACACAGTGGATCCTAAGAAACTGGCTGCAGGTGCCGTCCGATCCGTCCACCCAGTCTCGGCTGCCGTCTCAGTTCCCCCGGGCTGTAGGACCACTCGAATGCCGGGCAGAACTCCTCCCAGAGTGATGGCCACTCCTCCCAGCAGTCTGTCGAGCTCCTCGTCGCTGCAGATAGTCCACTGTAGGTGCCGAGGGACGATCCTGTCCTTCCACTGTTACAGCCAGTTATGAATCTTAGCGCACCGTGATAGACAATGTCCAAAATCTGAAGGGTTCTTGTAGGGGCATTCATGTAAAAGTCACCATAGTCAATGGAGGGAAAGAAAGTCACAGTTACAAGGCATTTCCTAGCATTCAGTTTCTGAACAAGAAACCCAATTTAACTTTCAGTTTCCTTACCAAGTTTTCCACATGACGATTAAAAGAGATATGAATGGACCAAGATACCCAAATATTTGTAGGAATTGACAAACTCAATAGGGGCACTATTCGAGGATAAAATTGAAGGAATAATTGCTGGGACCGACTTCCTGTTTTGAAAACAGTATCCCTTTGGTTTTGTCGGTGTTTAGGACAAGTTTGAGACTGAACAAATCAAATTGGATGATGTCGAAGGCAGATTGCAAAACCTGGAAATCCTTAGCAACTGTTTTAGATTGACAATAAACAACTGTGTCATCAGCATAGAAATGTAAAGATGCATTAGGAATGCTCTGACCTACATTACCCATGTGCATTGTAAAGAGGGTGGGTCCTAAGACTGAGCCTTGTGGTACACCATTGTTGACTGTTAAATAACTGGAGGAAGTACCATTATGTTGAACACAAAGAGTCTGAGAGATAGTTGGAGAACCAACCAATGGTGTGAGCTGAAAAAACAATTTCTGAGAGCTTATGACACAAGATGTCATGATCCACAGTGTCAAAAGCTTTAGACAGGTCTAAGAAACGTGCAGCACAATAATCCTTAGCATCCAATGCTTCAACAATGTCATTAAAAACCTTGAGTGAAGGAGTCATTGTGCTGTGTTGTTTACAGAAACCAGATTGATGGGGCGGTAAGATGTTAAATGAGTCCAAATATTTTAAATAAATGAAATAAATGATGACACTTAAACTGGCCAGTAAAATCTATGATTTATTTATTTAGTTTTTTGGCATGAGTTGGATCCTCAATGCCACCTGTCAATCAATCCAGTAGGCTCGTCAGCAACTGAACAAACTCAATTTGACCTGAAGTGAAACGGCCCTTACCGTTTCACTTCAGGTCAAATTGAGCTGGGTGGGGTGGTAGGGCATGGGTGAAAGAAGTGGACTGCTACATTTGTAGCATCTTACCTAGTGCATCTGTATTGTATCGCTTCAATACATTTGTTGACAACTGGTGACCGGGGTTGGGGACGGGGTATGTGTGAGACGCTGTGCTCTATTCACACAAGGGCAGCTGTTGGTCAGGCTACTTCTTGTTATTCTCTAAAATAGTTATTGAATCAAGTGTTTACTTATGTACGTAAACGTAGATGTTTAAAAACCTGTTAAAATATACAAATAAATACCCCCCCCCCCCC
>NC_056520.1:20197062-20203797 GCF_014905685.2 Nematolebias whitei
CCCCCCCCCCACACACACACACACACACACACACACACACACATTACAAATGCTTCTGACACTAATGGCCACCCTGTTGTTCAAGCTGAGCCAATGTCAGCACTGGGGGGCTTGGCACCCCTAAAGGTCAGATTCTAGAATCACCCCTGCCCATAACTTAACTAATGTTCCTAAACATAACTGTTGCTGCCACTATTTGTGCTCACAAGTATAGTACTCCTAAAATTAAATGTAAATAGTTGTGTAATACAAACTTGATGTCAATGTATAAGATTTGAGTTATATTAAGAAAGCTTCATTTGGTCCCAGTTGGTTTAACCAGTATGGTCTATGTTTCCAAACTGAGGTCCTTCTGAGAGCATGACTTGTGTGAAAAAACATGCAAAAGTGTACTTCTAAACCCACTAATAAAGAAACAATACACAAAAGTACTTTTTAGTCAGGTTACTGGGATTTTTGAGTCAAAAATGTGTTTTAAAGTTTTTGTTGCTTTTGATGGCCCAGAAATGTTTGACTTAGTCTTGTATTTTCTTTTTTTTACTATATTCTGAACATTGTAGCAAACTACCAGTGCTGCAAAAATAAATCTAATTTTGTGTAACAAACTGGCACAGGATTTGAAAGATGAAACCCAGAGGAGGTGACCCCGATGCCGTCTTGTCAATGCGTCATGAAATCTTACAAAACTTTTTTTTTTTTCATTAGTGACATTTGAAGCAGAAAGCTATTTTTCCTCATCAAAGAATATGTCACGTTGTTGGTGACAACCTGACAACTTTTATAATTTCTGCATATAATATTTCCAGCTCTTAATGCTTTGAAGCAGAGAAGTAGATATCACTTTAGTCTGTATGTTTAAGATTGACGGAGCCCACGGGGTGTCAGGATATATTGTGCACAACAGTTACAATGGAGTTGTGTGTCTGCAGCCTATCCGCTAAAGGCGACAATCCACATCTCCCACACAGCTCTCAATTGCTGCTGAAGTCCCCCTCTGCCAGCTGCATCACCCACACTGGGAGCTTTACCAGCAGCCCATATGAAACCAGACAAGATGGACAATTTCAGAGCTGCAGAGGTGTGCATGCCCTTCAACCAATCAGTGCTCAGCTGAATTATGGGTAAGATCAAAAACTCACACAGAGAGGGTACCACCAACAGAGCTGTGCTGGCAGGACGGTGATCTGGCAGCCTCATTTAGTCGCTCTGGTTCATTTTTCTGCACATGAATCAGCCCTGAGGAAGTCTTGTATCCCCCACTATATTTTCATTCACTTTGCAACCTGCCAATAGAAAAATCTTTGAGCCCATACGTGTAATCCAACATCTGAATTCATCCCAACACAGTCCTAGCATAGTCACCAGCATCCACGTTGTCTGGGGTCAAAACAGGGCTGAATGGTTTAGAAAAAACATGCAATTGCTATTATTATTATTATTATTATTATTATTGTTGTTGTTGTTGTTGTTATTATTGTTGTTGTTGAATTGCAATGATAACAGTTATGATTAACCCACATTTTACTCATTCTTCCCTTTTTTTGTTCTGTCATCACAGCACACCCAGGCCCGAATTCACCAAATTATTGAAGACCTTAGTTGGTGCTAATCAGGATTTTACGCATCTAATTGCTTAGACATCTCACAAAAAGAGATGTGTGCCTCAAACTGTGCCGTCTACCAAGCTAACTGACACGATTTACCCTAATTTAAATTAGATAAGATTGTCACGATCTGGTAGTTAGTGTTGAACCCAAAGTGCAGGCAGCCCACAGAGACTCGGTGAATACAATATGAAATAATTTATTAAGGAAAACTAAACATATTGTGCATAATTGGGTTTATGATAACAAGATTTCTGCTTTTGCAATCGGCAGGTATCTGGCATATCGGCAAATTTGGAAGACGTTGGCAACGGTTCAGGCAATTGTTAGGCTGTCTGTCTAGCATGAAGGAATGTATCGTGCTTCTAGTGCTCAGAAACAGATGCTTTGTGAGCTAAGCCGTAAGCTGGACGCAATTTCTGAGAATCACAGGCCTCTTGCGGCTCTTAGAACTCGCTGGCATGAAGGAATCGACCTTGGAGAAGGTTATAAGCAGTGCATGGCGGAGTGACCACAAAAAAAACCCCACTAGATCAGTTTCCGATTAAATTCTTGTCTCTTAAAACAGCCCTGCTGCTGCTGGCTTTAGCATCCACTATGAAGGTGAGTGATTTATCTGCCCTCTCTGTCGCTCCGTCATGTCTCAGAATTCAGGCTGATGGCAGCTCAGCTTATCTGAGGCCTAATCCAGCGTTTTATGCCTAAACATCACGAGCTCTTTAAATCAAGAGTGATTTCATTGGAGGGATTTCTTCCCTCCTCCCCACAATCAGAAGAAGAAGCATCTTTCCATCTTCTCTGCCCTGTGCGTGCGTTGACGTGTTACGTAACACGCACAGCGGCATTGCGTCAGACTCAACATTTGTTTGTGCATTATAGACATGCATCTGCAGGTCGCCCGTTATCCACCCAGCGCCTGTCACACTGGCTGTGTCAGGCCATTTCTGAAGCCTACAGAGCATCAGATTTAGAGCCTCCTGTCAACCTCAGATCACACTCGACCAGAGGTATCGCATCTTCGACTGCTTTGCATAATGGTATGTCAATGCAGGATATTTGCACTATGACCGTGTGGTCAACATCCTGTTCATTTATTCGCTTCTATTTACGTGATGTGATGGCTCGTTCCATGACACATTCTGTCCTTAGTGCCTTAACAGAATGAATATTGTTGTTTCATGGAATCTCGTTTAAACTCACATCTGACTGCATGCATTTACAGTATGAGATGTTATCAGTCACAGGTTATGACAGTTGTTCTTGTTCTATGGTTATTAATCTGTTCATGACTACTGTCATCAATCAGTTCATTTGATTAATAATCAGTTCATTTATTATTAATCTGTACATACTGAAGAGCCGTGGATCTGCTCCGTTCACGGCCTTTTTCAGCCTCTCCTCTTTTCTGTTGAAAATCTTTCTGGGGCGTTCATGCACTCGGAACACGTAAATTACGCAGTGCGCGTCTGTGCATGGTGCGCGTAATTACGCAATGTGTATTTACACACATGGACAGCTGAGTGACAAGATGTTGTTTTGGGGCAAGTGAGCGCTTCTTATGGTGTTCGAATGGACCCAGTGAGGCGGAGAATAAATATGCTTCGCCCTTAACCCACCAGCGACAGCCTTAAAGGGTGAAGCCTATACAAAATAAAATGTTGGTTACGTACTGTAACCCCAGATTCTATGAGTATAGGCGTAGCCCTTTAAGCGTCAGGCCTCACTGGCTCCTAAATGGCTGAAGAAAAAGCTATTTGGGAGCCGATTACCCGCTCTTAACATAATTTATATGGACCGGGTGGGGCCCACACAACAGGTGGGCATGGACTAAATTTTTTCAGTACGATGCTTTGCATGACGGGATAAAACCCACCAGCGACAGCCTTAAGCCTCCAGTATACTGCCGCGTACATCCGTTCACGTGTACGTACGCGTGTACTGTATGCAGAGGGTTCAGTCAATAAACTCCAGCGTACACCCTGAGCAGCTGCAGAGCAGCTTCACAGACAAGGGGCGTTTACCTTCGGGACAAATTGAGGTCGCCGATTGGTCATTTGCTGACACGCCTACTGGATTGATTGACAGGGCGGGGGAAAAAAAACGTGCGCTGGCAGCCTCAGCCACAGCGGTGTTCTGTGTTTATATGTTGTTAATAAAAACAACTAAAAATTTTAAAAAAGAACAAAAAATTAAAAATAAATAAATAAACAGGGAGCGCTGGCTATACACCCCACACATCAGACCAGCCCACCAGGAAATCTCCAGACCCTCCCGCAGCCATGCTGGACCTGAGTTTAATTCGCTCGTGACAAATTCCTTCCTTTCTCACCATTTCAGTCATTGTATCAACGGAGGAGGAAGAGATCACTTGTCTCTTGGAAAACAACAAAAGAAAAGGCCAGATCAGAGATGAAGAAGGGGAATTTAATACATTGGTGTCGCATACAAAACAGTCTGTCGCTGGGCAGTTTATTGTGTGACACCGTGTATTCGTATGCGGTCGTAAAAATTTGAGCTTTGCATGGACATCCCCTGGAGGGTACGCTCGTACCTCTGCGTACATACGTGTGTATCTCTGCGTATGGATGTACGCAGCAGTATACTGGGGGCTTTAAAGGGCTATGCCTATACTCAGAATCTGGGGTTACAGTACGTAACCAACGTTTCTTTTTTTTTTTTTTTTTTTTTTAACAAATCAAAACAAAAATAGCAACCAAAAGGACAATCAAGAGGAATAGTAGCCAATAAACAGCTAGATTATAAGGCAATTTAGAAAACTAAAAACGGGAACATGTCTGCATTGGTTTTTAATTTCAACTATTTATGCAGTTTTAGCTACTATTTAGCTGTTTTCATGCTAATTTGAGCTTTTTAATCTAATTCCCCCCTTTTTTTTTAACACTCATTTAAACATTTTTCAGCCTAATTCAGCAAAAATTACCTCTCCACACCATTCTGGTAATTTAAACGCCTTTCTGATTTTTTAGCTACTATTCAGCAGTTTCTTTTTTTTTTTTTTCTTTACATTTCTGCATTTTTCTGATAATTTCCTTTTTTTTTTTTTTTGGTGCTCATTTCAGCTTCTGCCAGCCTAATTGGGAACAACTGCTCTCTCTCCACTTCATTCTGCTGATTTAAGCTTGTATACCTTTTTTTTAAGCAGATTTTAGCATTTTTTTAAATTTCAGCTGTTTTCAGATAAATTCAAGTATTTCATGATACTCTCTGCTACTTTCAGCCTAATTAACTACATTTGCTCATTTCAGCTTGTTTTGCTCCTTTCAGCTTATTTCTGCTAGGCCTTTTCTGCTCTTTCAGCTATTATTTAGCTGTAGTCATGCTAAATTTAGCTTTTTCAGCTAATTCCACATTTTTGGAGATCTTTTCAGCTCTTTCCGCTTCCTTTGTAGTTTAAGTTTCTTTCTGACTTTTCAGCTACTTTTTACTCATTTCAGATGTTTTAACTAATTTCCTAATTTTTGTATTGTTTTTTTTCCTATTTAAACCTAATTCAGCAAGTGTGTTATTTTTCCTTTCTTCTGCTAAGTTCTTTCATTTCAGCTATATTTCAGCATGTTTTAGCTAATTTCAGCTGTTTTTCTAGCAAGTTCTTCAGCAATAAGCATTCACATTTCATTTTCACAGGAAAATCAATTTCATAGTTTTACTTTAAAATATCCTTATGAGGATTAGAATAAATCTACACACTGCATTTTTTTTTTTATTTACATCCAAGAAATATTTGAGTATTTATCTCCCCAAGTCTAAAAAAAGAAATCAACATAGTTAAATTTCTTTCCTGCAAGGCGAGTAAAGTCGGACTGAAATAGGAACGGATTTTTTTTAATATGATGAACACAGGTGGGTGGTGGGGGACTCGCAGGCAGAGAGCTGCTGCCAAATCAAAGCAACAAGGCAAATAAGAAATAAGCAAAACCAAGAAAAGTGCAGCTCTGCCTTTGATAGGCAGCAGAAACCAACAGTCTGGAAAAATATTGGACGGTTTTCAGGAGTGGCTGCTCCCTGTAGAGCGAATAAATCAGAGGGGACAGTGACTCAACCAAACAGAGAGATGTACGTTTAATAGAGTTGGTCCACATGCGTCTTAGAGCCACTCACTGAGGATTTTTCCTCTCGCTTGACAGCATAAATAGTTTGTGTTGAGGTGGTGCGATTACAGTCTTGTCATCACAAACTCATGTATAACCTTTTGTATGTTTAATCCCCGATCTCATTATATTTTGAGTGTAGCAATTACAGCATGGAAACAGAAGCGGCTGTAAAGGAAAGAACATCTAACAAGATCCATCAAAGACACTCTCTTCATCAGTGGGTTACAACGTCCACGGACGTATTTGGGCACTTCAAGGTCGGAATGCGAGCATCTATTTACAGAGGAAGGACTAAAGTTGGAAACCAAAGAGAAATGTGGGAGGAAAAGAATGAGTCAAAGAAAGAAAGACTTGCCCGTGACTTTCAGTGTTAAAGAACAAAAATTGGTAAAATAATTGCTACACTAATGGCTGTTTTAGCTTTGGTTTTCATTTAGTTAACTTTTGTGTTACATTGATTTTTTTATTTCTTCTTTGAATTATCGCCTTTCAGTGATGGGCAGAATTTTTTGTGCATGTTTCTTGCCTAGATGGCTGCGCACAGCCAAGCGGTAGCATCACATGCTCCCGGTGAACTCAATCATTTTATGTTTCAGTTGCTTTTTGTTTTAACTTTGTTTTGTTTTTTTGCACATACACAGTACGGGTATGATTGCAACACTTTTTTTGCATTCAACCTTTATTAATGCAGGTTCATCCCATTGAGTCTCTCTCTCTCACAAACTCAATACGGACACCATTAAAGGATGAAATCAGAGGAAGAACTGCTGGGACCAACTTCCTGCTTGTAAAAAAGTATCCCTTTGGTTTTGTCTGTGTTTACGACAAGTTTGAGACTAAACAAATCTGACTGGATGATGTCGAAAGCAGATTGCAAAAGCTGGAAAGCCTTAGCAACTATTTTGCATATACAAAAAAACAACTGTCATAAATATATATATACATATATAAATATATATGTATGTATATATGTATACATGTACATATATGTATGTATATATGTATACATGTACATATAT
>NC_056520.1:20203897-20206650 GCF_014905685.2 Nematolebias whitei
TATATATATATATATATATATATATATATATATACACACACACACATATTTCTGGACACAAAGATCTGCCAATTGTTGTAAAAAGAAACCAGTAATGTTTCAGTACAACTTTACATCCAAGTGATATTTTTTGTCCATTTTAGAATTTGCTCTAAAAATACATACTCAGGACATTACATAACAGAACTTGTCAAAGAGATGGGTGATTGGATGATTTAAGAAACTTCTGCAATTTACTCAAGAGTAAATTTAAAATGGTAAGGACAGAAAACTCAGATGAGAAGAGATATAAAAACTGGTTTGGCTTTAATTATAGAGAATACATGAGAGAGAAATCATGTAAGACACAATCAGGAGAGAAGGCCAGGGACTATTTTAGATGAAGGTCTCTCCGTCTACCTCTTTGTACTGTGGCCCCTGCTGACACAGATAGAATTAAGCAGGTCAGTGTGGTTGCAGACCACGTGAAGCCTCCGCAGCGTACCTTTTGAAATGCTTACAACGGCCTCATGAAATGTTCACATCTGTCCAAGACAAAGGATTTTATTGGATTTGACATTTTCCTTCTAAAGGAATGGACGAATTTAGTTTGTTTTGACTAATGTGTTTGAACAAAGAGATATATACTTTACTCATAGTTTGAGAGTAATAAGAGCTTTTAGTGAAATTGACACCTTTCTCGAGGTCTTTGTTTTGTTGTTAACAGTTTTTGTGACTGCAGACAGTACTGCAATATGGAGCTGATTTTTAAGTTCATCTTTTCACAGCTCGCCACTGAAGGAAAATATTTTCACCTTTGTCTGTGTCAGTGTGTTCATTTGTCTGTTATCCATCCATCCGGCCATCCATCCATCCATCTAGCCATCAGATCAATCATCTGCCATGTCTGCCACTTGTTCCAAAGTCGGGTCACAGTGGGTAGCAGCTTGTGTTACGAGAACACTTTCCACAACCATCTCTATCAATTCTTTATTATCAATCTATTATCTATTATCACTATATGTATTATCAATTATGATGGCATTATTTACATGAATACCCCTGTCAGCTCCTTGCAGATGATGGATGCCATCTACCTTGGCACACTAAGGTTTATAACTGGCTGTAACTACCATACCCATCACTGTACTATGTACTCATTGGTCAGTTGGTCATCATTAACTTCATGCCGGCTCTTACACTGGTACATTTTCATCTATAAATCCCTCCTTGGTCTGCTGCCTTCTTATATATACAGGGCGGCTGTGGCTGAGTGGTTAGAGCAGTCGTCCTCCAATGCAAAAGATGGGGGTTCGAATCTACCAGCAGTCACATGCCGAAGTGTCCTTGGGCAAGACACTGAACCCCTCATTGTCTCTGATGTGTGTCCCATTGGTGTATGAATGTGATAAAGCACTGATTAGTCTCTTTAGAATGATTTGTTCAATTAGCTTTGAAGAGATATAGTAGTGTTTTATGAATGAGTAAATGAGGGCACTGATTGTAGTGTAAAGCGCTTTGAGTTTCTTGATCAGATAGAAAGGAACTATACAAGTACAGTCCATTTACCATTTATATTTCCTCCCACACGTCACGTCATCAGTGCAGTTACAACATGCATGCTCAGGCCATCATTACCTGCTGTGTCCCCTCAGTGTCTCAGTGTCCCAGTTCTTCTGGGAGGACTCCAAGGCATTTCCAAGCCAACTGAGAATCATAGACTCTCTTGTGTGTCCTCGATCTTCCTGGGAATCTTTTCTTACTTCACATGGCCAGAACAACTTTTAGGAAGGGGTATGGGGTGTCCTTACCAGATGCCTGAACCAACTCAACTTCTCCTCCGTTAATCACCACCTTGTCATTGTGGAATAATTAGCATGCTGAATGATCCTAGAACCCATACAGTCGGGGTAATTCCCCCCTGGTAGGGTCTACCAAGGTAGATTGGTCATAGATGACAGGCCAGGCAAAGAGGGATTCACAATACTTATTGGGACAAAAGACAGCAAGGAGCTCACCACCACTTGTCTAGATGTGGGTTATCAGGGCACCACTCAGAAGCCAGGCCTGGGAGTAGGGCTCATTAGTGAGCACCTGGTGACTGGGTCTCTACCCACTCTTCCCAGTTGGCCTCAACAAGAATGAGCTACATGGGCTTTTCTTCCTGTGGGGCAACCACCTGCATGAGGGACCATACAAGTCAGGTGAAAGGTACTATGGGTGGCAGCCAAAGGCATAGACTTGGCACTTGGACAATGGCTTATCAAAGCTAGATTTCTCTGTTGTGTTAGCAAAATATATCAATTCAATTCAGTTTATTTATATAGTGCCAAGTCACAACAGATGTCATCTCAGGACACTGAACAGAAACATTCATGTATAAAAAATAAGTTAACATTATTTATCTGAGGAGCAGACTGCTTTTGAATTTAACTCCATCGCAGAACTCTAATCTTCAGCAAGTACAAAGGCAACAGTGTAAAGGAAAAACTCCCCCATGAGGAAGAAACCTTTGGCAGAACCAGGCTCAGGACAAGCGGACATCTGCTTCGATTGTCTGGGTTTGAGAGGAATGGGAAGGAGAAACAGATACACAATGGCAGGTCCAGAATCACATGTTAAGATAAAAATAGTATCAAATGAAAACTATTCAATTGTAACTATTCAATTTAAGAAATAAGTTCAGTTTGTCCGCTGGTAGTCTAAGCCTATAGCAGCATAACAAGCTGATATAAAAATATGTTTTATAAGGTGTGAAGTTGCCTTTATGCCGA
>NC_056520.1:20206750-20213989 GCF_014905685.2 Nematolebias whitei
AAAGAAGACTACTCTCGATTATCATTACTATTTTACAAATGTTTGATTATCAAATTGTGTTAGTTTAAACAATGTTTAAATGTTGAAGTGAACTACTCATTTTTAAATCAACTGTGAAACAGTAGTAATGATTGTTAATCCTCATTCAAAGAAGAAATCAGATTAATGATGCATTGTCTGATTTTCTGTCTTCAATGAGCAAGTGTGTAAGTTGGTCAAAGTTCAAGTTTCGGTCAACTGCAAGTTTACTGAAAAAGAAATGTCATGTTTAACTTTTACAGCAAGATACTAGAGAAGTGACTCCACGAAGTCTGAGTTCTTCATAATATCTTTTGTCTGTTCTTAAACAATCTTAATCTTTTTCCTTGACTTTTTAATAACACCTTACATCACAAAAACACACCTCTGTTTTGGTCCACTGACCAATCAGAAACTCCCAAATGAACCGGAAATAGAGCTCTTTAAATGTTGGTACGTCCTAGTTCAACCCAGTTGGAGTCGAGAAGGAGTTCTGCAAGAGGTTCCACCTCCAGTTGGAGTCGGGTGGAGAGTTTGCAGCTCCAGTCGTTTGGGAGAACAGAAGTCCAGCCATGATTCAAAGCTCTTCCGAGTATTGGGGATTATGACATCTTCCACCTCTGAGTGGAACTCTGACGGACTCCACTCATGTGAAGTCCACTCATGAGGTGAACTGTTGTTGACGAAGTCCCGCCACCACTCCGGACGGTTCTCTGCCATCCTACGGAGACGCTGGACCGGTAGCGTAACTGGAGCTCCGTTTCCACTGATTCATCGTCAGAGAGGTAATGAGTCGAGTTCACTACCGAGCGTACCGAGGAAAGCTGGGTCGAATGGAGGGTGCCGTTCTGTCCAACACTTTTCACTTCACCACACACCATCTCCCTCCCTCTAAACTTCAATCTTTAAACTCTTCTATCTGCTAAGAAATTAATCCAGATATTTTTAGAAATGTCTGAAGCAAAGTTTTTCAACCACATGTGTGGTTAGTGTCTGTTGTACAGCTGGAAGTGAGAAAACAATCGCCGTATTGTTTACTCCGTGTAAAACTGATTAATAAGCTGTTGTTATTTTCAATTTTTGCCAATTAATGTAAATGTGTGATGTGTTAAACTTTGATTCTGTTAATAAATGACCCACTGTCGTTGTTGAGTCAAAGATAATTAACGTTTCCGTCCACATTTTATTAAATTCAGATGCACGTCATTATACAGTCCAGAAAAATGAAAGAATCCGTTTAATTTATGAATATATCAGCATATGTTCATTCTACATATATATACATCTGTATATATATATAAATCTGCAACAGGGCCTTCTCCTACTCCGTTCCTGTTTCCTGGAATATCTTGCAAAATGATCTGAAGCTCTCAACTTTGACCTCTAAGTGGCTTTATACATCTGTTAAGTTCATGGCAAAAAAAAACAATGTAGACATGTTCTGGTTTTAGTTTACTACACCACTTTAAAATCTAGCTGATTTTTCTCTTCCTTTTTAATTATCCTTTAATTACCATTTTATTTTCACTTGTTAAAAAAATTAATTTGTATGCATCCTTTATGATTGTCTATTATTGTCTTTGTTGTCCACTGTTGTCATCACTCTTTGTTAAAATTCAGGTATTTCTTGTAAATGAGTCCCCAAGGCTCAATGGGACTAACTTGTATAAATAAGGGTTGAATGAATATGCTATACGTTTAATCTTAAGAATTTTTTTTCATCAAGATGTCTTTGGTAGAGCCAGAACTTTAATGAGTTATGCATTTAGTGCATCAGGTTCCCACTTTCTGGCACACATGTAATGTTGCTGCATACACTCCAGCCCTGTGGGGGGCGGTAAAGTGCCTAAAGCTCATTTTCAATTTGTTTGGTAAATGGCAATGGAAGACGGAAAGAAGCCTCTGCTTTGTTTGTTGAGTGGAACATAAATAAAACAACCTGTTGGTAGTGTGAAATCTGATTTTCACTATGATGCATAAAGTCTCCATGTTAATGTTTTAAGTTGTTGCTTACATACAATGAAATGTCTTTTATTATTGTAAAGGGGGAGTTCTTTCATTTTGATCAGTAATTGTTCCTCGGGAGGATGTTTTGAGACTTGTCCTGGTGGGCAATCTGCAGAGCCATTTTGTCTGAGCAGCCCAATTGTAAATCCAATATTGTAAGGCCAGATGTGAAATGAGCAAATCAAAAGTAATTTGTCAGGTGACAGTGTGGGCAATCTAAGAAGTGTGGAAAGGAAACAGTTCCGAGCTACGCTGCGTTTGATTTACCGCTTTTGTTGCAACAGAAAAGAGAAGTTACAGCAGGTTTAATAAGAACAAGAACAGCACAACACCTGACAGCACAGGTGCTGTGTCATCAGGAAGTGGAGGAACTTCCAGGTGTGTGTGCTAAATGCAAATACACCAAACACTGTGCACAACCAAGAGTTTGAATGTCTTGAATCCTGCTTGATGTCCTAATTTTACACAGCGAATGACATAAATTATACACTTTTCCCTTTGTCTTCACAGAGATAACTTTTGACAGAAGAACAATTTGACAAGAAAATAGGCATCAATATAAATTGGGAGCAGAAGACTTTAATTGAACCTTTGGTTTGCTAACCTCCTTTTCCAGTTCAGTGAATCCATCAGTTTAGATTTGCTTCACACTGTGCTACACAAAAATGAACATTTCAAGCCTTTAAGTGGAAACTTGTGTCTCTTCTTTTGTTCTGAAACTGTCTGTTTTTTTTATATATCTCTGAGTCGGTCTATCGATATCTGACTTTAGGCACGTAACAACACCTTGTTCCCATAAAACATGTTAAATCATTTTACATTCACCAGACACCGGTCGTTCATTAAAAATGTATGTGAAATTGTCTTTGATAACTGATATGTTGATTTGTCAAAACTGATCAAACCAAAACATCCTGCCACATATCTGGAAAATGATCATTACTTAGATTATCAAGTAGGTTTACTTGTGGTTCCTAGAGTTTCCCAAAGCAGAATGGGAGGAAGATCTTTCAGTTATCAGGCTCCTCTCTTGTGGAACCAACTTCCAGTTTCTGTCCATGAGACTGATACTTTGTCCAGTTTTTTAAGACTGGGCTTAAGACTTTTCTTTTTGATAAATCCTATGGTTAGGGTTGGATTGGGTTTACTGATCTATCTCCTAGATGTGCTGCTACAGGCTTAGACTACTGGAGGACAAATTTACCACATTTCATCACTCTGCTGCTCTCTTTACTTGCTCTTCTCTACCTGTTTGTATTTGTAATTATTTCTATCTTAACCTTTTTTTTTGTCTTTCCTCTATAGAGATTACACCTGGTCCTGCCGTTCTGTGTTAGTTCCTCCTTCCTGTTCTTCTCAAACCAGCCGGTCGAAGCAGATGGTTGCTTGTCCTGAGCCTGGTTCTGCTGGAGGTCTCTTACTGTTTGAGGGAGTTTTTCCTTCCCACTGTTGCTTTTGGGCTTGCTCAGAATGGGAGACACACTGGTACCGAGACTTCACGAAGTGAAGATTCAACGCAATCTGCTGGTTCAACGCAATCCACATCCTTAGATTTATAACTATATATATATTTTTTTTTTTATCTTTCGGCTGCTCCCTTCTTCAAGGGTCTCCACAGTGAACTAAGTTGCACAAAGACTTTGCAATTGTTTTTACGCTGGATGCCCTTCCTGACACAACCACGCCAAGCTACCACAGCCCTCTGTCGTAAAACTGGGGACTCTTGTATAGATAAACCCAATGGTGCAGGCAAGCAATCCAGGACTCAGGAGATATATTAAATAAAGGATTTATTTACAATAAATAAATATTTACAAAATTTTTCATATACAACCAGACTGATTTTAACAATGTTCAGTCAAGTCATCTGGACGGTTTATTTTGTTGCTGAGACGTTTCATCCTTCATCTGAAGGACTTCTTCAGTCTGAGGAGCCAACCAAAACTGAATCCTACCTTGGGTCAGTTGATGAGGAAGAGGGTGGGCCCCGGAAGCCATCTTATCACCAGAAAACTGTTTTTTTTTCCCACTCTGGGAGTGAGTGAGCTGTTTGTGGTATTCAGTTTGGTTTGGTGGCTCCTCAGACTGAAGAGACATTTCATCCTTAGGATGAAGGCTGAAACGTCTCGGCAATAAAATAAACCATCCAGATAACCTGACTGAACATTGTTGGATTTATACCTGGATTATTGAGCCTGAACTTTGGTGTAGACTGATTTTACTTTAAATCTCGGAAACCATTAGCTGTACATCTACAAGTGGAGTCAATCTGATTCAAGATGGCCACCATGGCTAACCAACTTTATCAAACACAAACATGGCTACAGTTACTTTACAAACACTGAGATAAAATGTTGTACGTTAGTAGCTGAGTCATACCTAACACATATTCCTTGTGCTAACAAATTAAGCAAGATCTTGGTTATAATCCAATAAAGTTAAGTCAGGTCATCTGGACGGTTTCTTTTTTTTTATTCTGCTTTTTTGGAATGGTGAAACCTTCCAGATGACCTAACTTAACTTTGTTGGATTTTTTTTACCTGGATTGCTGAACATGAACTTTGATCTTTGTTATAATCGTAACATGCAAGCCTGCAGGCAAACTACAGCCCTCCAACTAAGATTACGTTTTATTCTGTTGTGTTTAAGTCAATAATTTATAGATTAAAAACCTTGTAAAATACTCGAACAATATTCAGTCAGGTCATCTGGATGGTTTGTTTTTTTGTTGAGACGTTTCGTCCGTCATCCAAAGGACTTCTTCAATGACCTGACTCAACATTGTTGGATTTTTTTCTGGATTACTGAGCATGAACTTTGGTGTTTTGAACCACATTGTCATGTCTGCCTCAGAGGAGTTGACGGGGGAGAGGGCAGGACCCAGAGGCCATCTTAGCACTAGCAAACTGTTTTTTTTTTCCCACTATGGAGTATGCTATTTGTGGTACTCAGTTTGTTGGTGGCTCCTCAGATTAAATAAATCCTTTGGATGAAGGACGAAATGTCACCAAAAAAAAAAAAGAACCATCCAGATGACCTGACTGAAAATTGTTGTATTTTTACCTTGATTATTGAGCATGAACTTTTGTTTTTTAAAATCTTGACTTTCTTTAAAAGACTCAAAGCTCTGTAGGCCAAGGTTAAGGGGAATGTGACAAATGTCAAAGGTCACAAATAATCTATGTTGAAAACCTAGACAGAAATATTGTAGTGGAGTTTAAAAACTAAACTGAGTTCTTTTGTAATGTTTGTACTATAAGATGAAAAGCAATAGTAGCTTGAAAACCATAAATAAGTCTCCAAACATCATTTAAAAATGTTACTAAGGATGTGCCAAATTATGAGCACTGTTTTTAAACTGCAGCTACTTGTGTTAACAATTTAATTCACATTTAATGTCGATGCACTGAAGAACAACACAACAAACTGTAACTGGCAACATTCCAATAGCAGCACTATTATTGTCACAAAACAATTAAATAAAACATAACAATGTCCTTTAATATATTAAAAAGCCAGGTAAAAAGTCACAAAATTAGTCCCAAAAATTAACACAATATTGAATAAATTAAGTAATTTGATTATCCAAAAAAATCAGTACTATGATTACAAAAAATAAATAAATTACTGGAAATCTTTGGTGAATTTGTTAATACTGTGTCAGAAATATATAATACAGTACATATAAAAACAGAAACATTCAGTTTAAGTCCAATGCTCTACAACTAAAGCAGGACGGGAGGAGATGCCAGTCTCGAGAAGACTTATAGTAAGATTTCAGGAAATAATTGGCGCTGACAGGCGTCTGATTAGACGCTTCACTTGACAGCGATATGGCTCAAGGTGCATCAGGACTCTGAAACCCCTGACACGGACATTAATCAACTGTCTTCATTTTCATCCAGTAGTTTCCAACACACACCAGTTACTGAAACTACCCAGTTGGCTGAATAATTTAACCATTGCATCTAAAAACCACCACCTTGAAACAGGTGTCACTCCCCATTTATTACCTACTGACACTTTGTGAGGGAGACGCAGTTACTAGAACCATCACCCTTTCCTGACAAAAAAGTTTTAACACTTAAATTAAACCAAGCAGTATGCAAGATCTAAAACAAATTTAAAAAAATGCGCTCACTCAGGTATTACAAAAGGCTGGAACAACAGTGTTGAATGCACGTCTGCATAATATTAAAATAGATTCAATTTAGACGTAAGTCAATACCACAAACACAACTTGTTTGCCGAGACTGGGCCTTCTTTGCGCCATCCGTCTGCTTGGAGGAATCCATTTTGTTGCCTACGCCTGGTGCGGATCATGTGACACATGATGCAGTGATGTAACGGCGACATAATGACGTTACTAGGAATACTCGGCGTGAAATTTAAAAACTCGAGATGTCCTAGGAATCGATGTGTCATACACACACACGCAAACCAGTTAAAGTTTCATTTGTGAAACTAAAATAAACCCATCAGTAGATATTGTAATCATAGAATGAAAATGTAGTTGGTGTGTTCGTGGTATTGACTTACGTCTAAATTGAATCCATTTTAATATTATGCAGACGTGCATTCAACACTGTTCCATCATTCTCACCTCCGGGACCTGTGCCCACTCTCATATGTACATTAGCATGTAGACATTTAGGGTTCTGGGCAAGGGTTGGGGGGGTGAACAGGCACTGCCTGCTCTCTGGGGAAGGGGTGGGTCTGTGCCAGTTGCCACCTCACCCCCCCCCCCCCCATTTTAAACACACTATATAACAACATGCATCAACATCTTATTTGAGTGGGGGGAGGGAGGAGTTGGGTCTTCCAGTTTTTCTTATAAACCCTCATTCTCCATCTGACATTTGGGGTCGGGGGGGGGGGGGGGGGGGGGCCTGGTTGGGGTCTGGGCTGTGGGTGGGTATTGGGCCTTTGGGGGCGATTGGGGGTGGGGGTGGGGCTGGTGCTCCGGTTCTCCCTGGATTGTCTGGATCCTTTGATCGGGGTTCATGGTTCCGATGGCCAGCCCTTTGGCTGGGGTGGCTGCCGGGTTCTGGCGGGAGGTCAGCTGTGGTTGTGCGTGTGTGGTCGTTGGTAGTGCGTGGCGGCGGTCGGGCGTGGCTTCGCTTCAACGGAGTGCTGGCTGGTCGGCCTGATGTGACATTCACGGTGCGGGGTGCTGTGTGTGTGTGTGTGGGGGGGGGGGGGGGGGGGGGGGGG
>NC_056520.1:20214089-20227404 GCF_014905685.2 Nematolebias whitei
GGGGGGGGGGGGGGGGGGGGGGGGGGGGGTTGCATGGGTGGCATGCCGGGGCTTCTCCGGGCCTGTGGTGTGGGGCTTTAGGGATGCATTGGTGTGCTGGGTGCGATGTGTGTGCTTGTTGGCGCCATCTGGTGTTGAGGAGCTGTAGGAGGAAAAACTTGGACTCCCACAAGAATCTGCATTCCCACATGGCATTTTTTGCTGAAAAATGTAAAATAGACTGTATGTACTTTGTGGTTTCTGGAAATGTGGCATAAAATGTGTTCATCTAGCGGTGCCGGCGTTCTTCCGAGCTCTGTTTTGGACGACCATTCTCATTGAGGTTACAACTTTGGTCAGCTTAGTGTTGCATTACAAAGTAATTAAGATACGGTGTATTGTAACACAGACCGATGTGTTTTTTGGTCTAAATAGATAATACAATGAAGTGCAAACAAAGGTCAAGAATAAAGACAAATGTTTTAGCTGCAGCAAGCACTTGCATTTTTTAAAACCAGATTAGAGGCAAGCTGATCGATCCAGCAGCAAACTGGTGAAACGACCATAGTTAGTCTTCATTAACTCACATTTTACAATGAAATCAATCAAAATCTTTGATTAATACGTTGTTTACCTTTGTTTTTCTCACTTTGCAGAAGACTGTAGAAACGGGCTTTATACTAAAGCAGTGCTCATAATTAACTAAAACTGAATATAACTTGCTTTTAAACTCAGAACATGGAACTAGAAATGATGCAGCACATAAAAAGACGGAATTTTAGTTGCAGGTAACAAATCATTTGTTGTACTCAGTAACTACCGGTATTAATGAAAGGTGATCATTTACAAGGTTGTTATTTGCTCATAAACACACTACAGGAACAATATCAGAATCAGAATCAGAATAAACGTTATTGGCATTGCACCGAGATACAACGCGAATATGTACGTACAGTCGTCCGAAGATGGGCGGAGTGCACGAAGCTGCGGTTATAAATAATTAGCGCGGCCTTCTTATTCTTATTCAGAATAATATTTTGCTTAGATAAGAAAAGGAAAGAAAACATGAGGCGAGACGGTATAAAAAAAATATCTCTCACACCGTGTCCTAGACAGGGCACAATTTGAGGCATCAAAAAAAAACCTACCACAGCAAAGCAACATAAACAGACGTTATACATGTACATATAGGCAGTGAAAACATTGAATTTTTAAGGGAAAGTCGTAGCATAGTCCAGAGCCCCCCCTCAGCCATTATCCAGATAAGAGGTGACGTTCATCTTCAGCTCAGTTGAGGTTCTGTTACATGTCCACAGCCTTGGGGAAGGGAGGGGTGAGGAAACAGTCAAAAGCATCTTTGTTGTTTTCAAAACATTCCAGGAGGAGTTGAGATAAGTCCGGCGTCAAGGCCACAATTTGGGTCAGGCAGAACTCGTGAATTGTTGTTTCTGCCTATTAAAGTCTCGCTGGTATATATTTCTCTGATGGAAACTCCAAAACAGCCGAATTGATCCTTTACTCAAAAAGTCGAGCTCACAGCTTCTCCAGATTATTCCACCATTCATGAGTGCTGCCAGGGAGATCACAGTCCTGATAACAGCTGCTCCAATTCCCAGTCACAGCTCCACATTCAGTCCGAGCACTGTCAAGCTTCAACACCTCCACACAAACTTGTAGACAACCAGATTCCACCAACCCAAACAGTAGAATCTAGTTGTCATCATGAATCCAATTTGTTCCTTAGAGGTCACAGGGTCCTCCTTACCCTGACTCCTGTCGGGAGAAGTTGATCGATTTTGTTGAGAGACCAGCTGATCCTTCCAATTAAGAGGTATGCAGGAAAAAAAAAAAGAGGCTTTTTTTAAGGGTTCACAGGACAAAAGAGCGCAGCAGGGAAGCGGGTGGGGGGGGGGGGGGGGGAACACGTCTGGTTTCACCGTAGAAAAGCAGGAAAAAAAAAAGGTTGTAGAGTTTTGTGTGTGTGTGTGACTAATACAATAAGATTTAAAACTATTCTGAGCGTACAGTTTATCACAGCAAAAATAGTCACTTTTTTTTTGCGACCGTCGATTAAGACAATTCAAGTTAAGACATTCAAGGCTCATCCAATCCATGTTCGGGGGTCATTTTTCCAACTAAAACAAAAATATCTAACTCTTAAGTTGCATTTAATGGTTCACCACAGTCATTTTCAAACATTTTAAAATGAGTACCACCTTGGAAAAGTCTTGCCTTTTTAAATACCATCATAATGTCATTACAAATAGTAGCACAAGTTTATATTTGTGAAGTCTGAGATTGTCATCATTGAATGTTCCCATACAATGACAAAATTAGTTCTCTGCATTTAACCCATCACACATGAGATACACCCAGGTGGAGTAGTGGGCAGCTATGTAAGCGCCCTTAATGTCCTAATGCTCAAACTGGTGAAAACTCTTACCCTGGTTGAAAGGTACGATGGTTCCATTCATGCACTGTTGAGTTCACCACGAATTAGACTAACATTTGAGTGGTTCCTTTTCCACACAACAACTGAATTGCCCAAGTGTTAGAAAATGTATTTGAAATATTAACTCAGGAGTCCAGGACTGAAGTTTGATCGTATATTTGAAAGGAGAGACATCAAAATGAATGTCACCCTCCGAAATCCAACAGGGTGTCGTTCTTACAGTAAATGGCAAAAACTCTCTCCTCAACACAAATAAACTATTATTTATACATTCCAAGCCTGTTATTTGCCTTTAATTACTTTATATCAAAATCCATTATGAATGATCCTGAGTACAACAAAGGGTATTTGTACCACAGTTTGAAACCATGAGTATACCAGAAGTATAATGTTACTGTAAAACATTGTATGCAAATGATACAATTATTAAGAATAAGGCTCAAGACTAGCTCTCTAAATCAAATGCAAAATGAATAAAACCTTGAAAAGTTAACAACTAATCTGAAGCTGTACTATGTAATATTTTGTAGGAAGGTGGGGGGCATCATATACACCTTGACTCATATCAAACTGACATGTAAACCAGAATATTTCTATTGTGAGAAAAGTTGAATATAGAATCTTGTTACACTTTTAGGCTGATATCAATGCACATGAAGAAATCTGGTACTTTTTTACTTTTACAGATTTGCACAAGAACTTCCATCCATCCATTATCTTTACCCACTTCTTCCTTTTCGGTTTGCGGGGGTCACTGGTGACCATGTCCAGCAATCACTGTGCGAGAGGCGGGGGACACCCTGGATGGGTCGCAAGTCCATCACAGGGACACACGGAGACAAACGAGACAAACATCTCTCACTCACACCTAGGGACAATTTAGAGTTACCAATCAGCCTAACATGCATGTTTTTGGTCTGTGGGAGGAAACCGGAGTACCCGGAGAAAACCCACACATGCACGGAGAGAACATGCAAACTCAACTCAGAAAGGCCCAGGGACAGGATTTGAACCAGCAACCTTCTCGCTGAGAGGCAACAGCTCTACCAATTTTGCCACCATACCGCCAAGAATTTTGGATAAAAACATAAATTAGCCAAAAAAATGTGTACTTTCCACAATTTTCAAACCATAGGACAACTGTTGAAACTGGTTATCTCACTAATTTAAGCAATCTATGAATGTTTTGCTTTTTTTTGTTTGTTTGTTTTATGTTACATATTAGACTACAAATACAGATTAAATACTCTAGTCATTACATGAGCATTACTTTCAAAATCTGACTAATTTACTAACTTTTGCAAATGCAACAAAACTCTTGAAACATAATGATAATATTTATTATGGAACTTTTTTTAAATAGTTTAATTCCTTGTCCAATGACTACCATACAATAATTTCATTTTATTTATATGTGATAGTGATGCAATTGCAGTGAACGGTTAGTACACTTTCTAAGCAGCAACAAGTTCGTCACTAAACCTTCATATTTTTATTTAAATAACTTTTCGCTTGGCTTGTAATGAAGTATTTATTCTGGATTTTAAAACATTTCTTAATCCTTGAATACTCCGTTCTCTGTGCAGAATCTAAGGCTCTACACTTATTTGCTACTCCTAAAACTATTGGTGGTCTGCCAGATTTGCAGCTTACGTACTAAGCAGATTAGCACACTGGAAAATTCCTTGCACGTTGTGGACAATAGTGAAAGAGAAAAAAGTAGCCATCATCAATATTCAGGTCGAACAACTCTCCCAACATGCTGCTGCGACATGTGACGGGATTCAGTTCTTGAAAGATCTGCTTTTGCAAGTATTCTTTTCTTGCTGTGGTGATCGCTACTCAGGAGACATTTAGTGATTTCAGTTTATAACCTGCTTTGATCACATTTATTGCATCTTCAGGTTTTCGCCTAACTGCTAAGGAGAGGAGCAGCGAAAACGCGTTTAAAATGTGTGACAACATAACACGAGCAGTCGGTGTATCAAAGAGCAGTATGTAGATTAGATTGTAATGTTGATGAGCACAGCAAGCACAGGCATTATGAAGAGGGATGTGAGAGGGCCTTAAGCTCTTTGGCCTCACTTCACTTATCACGTTGTAAAACTTTATTTAAATTATTCACACATTTATGCAAGCCAGTCTGCAATTGAGAAATTGTTTTTGTGCATTTCTCCCCAATGGTCATCACACATATGTAAATGTAAGTGGTTTGCATGTAGATGTATAGAAAAGATCAGCCTAAAGTCAGAGTAAGTCAGAGCTGCTGATCAGATCTATCATTGGCTGCTAGAGCTCATGGAAAATATTTTGCTGTTATTTTGTCTGAGAGGAGTCCTTTCATCTGGCAGTGTCATTTTAAAAGGTCATCTTTCTCCACAAAGACTAAACTCATTAGATTCTTCAGACACAAAATGGTTCTGGGGCTCACACAGATGTGTGCAGCTGGCTGCTAATCCAGCTGTCTGGCTGCAAGACATTTTAAGATGAGGGGTATTTATTCAGGACAAACAAATGAATAATGTTCAAGGTTCTTTCTTGTCAATTGCATCACCTGTGGTGCATGAGGTGGAATTAATTTGTGTACTCAAGGTCCCAGTTACACCCAAGAAACAGTTTATAAGGATCCAATATATACACCAATCTATAATAATATAATATTCTTATTTTTCTTGTTTTCCCTCTTCAGGGGTCGTCACAGTGAGTCATCCTCCCCCATCTTACTCTGTCCTCACTCCAACTACCTCCATGTCCTCTCTAACTGCCTCCATATATCTTCTCTTTGTCTTTTTCCTGGCAGCTGCATTTCTAACATCCTTCTACAAATATACCCACTGTCCCTCCTCTGGACATGTCCAAACCATCTCAATCTGGCCTCTCTACATGTGGCATGGAGGCTGCACAGTTGCAGAAAGAAAAGCTCTGCAGAGAGTGGTGAAGGCTGCACAGAAGCCTGTTGAAATCAGCCTCCCCACCATCACAGACATCTACACCTCCAGATGCAGGAAAAGGGCCACCTGCATCACGAAGGACTCCACTCACCCAGCACACACACTTTCTGCTCCACTCCCCTCAGGAAGGAGGTTAAGGAGCATTAAGTGTAGAACCACTAGACTGAGGAACAGCTTCTACCCTGAGGCTGTTAGACTCATGAATCTCTAACCAGAATAATCACTGTGAAAAATCATGTCATGTTGCTGCTAATCTGTTTCATGTTGCAGTGTTCATCCATGCTCATCTGCTCACACAGACTCATGTTCATGCTGCTGTTTGGCATATTGTTTTTATGCTGCTAGTGCTTAGTGTATATTTAGTTAATGTTTTTCTTGGTTCATATCTTATATGTTATTACTGTTTTTCTTTTACATTTTATTGTTGGATGTAACCGAGACCTTGTGTACATAATTTCGTTCCACCACATGTGCCACATGTGGTGTGAACGACAATAAAAAAATATCTGAATCTGATCTGACTTTGAATCTCTAACTTTATCTCCCAGTTGTTCAACCTTTGCTGTACCTCTGATTATATCACTCCTAATCTTATCCATCCTTGTCACTCCTAAGGAGAACCTCAACATCTTCATTTCTGCCACTTCCAGTTCTTTCTCCTGTCTTTTTGTCAAAGTCTGTCTCCAGACCATACAACATATCTGGTCCCACCACTGTCCTGTAAACTTTTCCTTTGACTTTTGCTGACACCCTTTTGTCACAAATCACTCATGAAACTTTTCTCCATCCACTCCATCCGACCTGGACTCTTGTCTTCACCTCTTTACCACACTCCCCATTTTCTTGGACAGTGGACCCCAAGTACTTGAAGTTCTGCACCTTTGTGACATCTGCTCCTTGTAGCCTCACTGTTCCAACAGCCTCCCTCTCATTCACACACACACACTCTGTCTTACTACGGCTGACTTTCATTCCTCTTCTTTCAAGTGCATACCTCCACCTCTCCAAGTTCTCTTCCACCTGTTCCCTGTTCTCACCACAGATCACAATATCATCTGCAAACATCATAGTCCACGGGGATTCCTATCTGACCTCATCTATTAGTTGGTCCATCACCAGAGCAAACAAGAAGGGGCTCAGAGCCAATCCTTGATGCACTCCCACCTCCACCTTGAAGCTATCTGTCACTCCTACAGCATATCTCACCACTGTCCTGCTGTCCTCATACATGTCCTGTACCAGTCTAACATACTTCTCTGCCACTCCAGATTTCCTCATTAAATACCACACATCCTCCCTCAGCACCCTGTCATATGCTTTTTCTAAACCCACAAAGACACAATGGAGTTCTTTCTGACCCTCTCTGTACTTCTCCATCAGCATCCTCAAAGCAAATATGGCATCGGTGGTGCTCTTTATTGGCATGAAATCATACAAAAATCATAAATCATCTCTTTCTTTCTCTTCATTCATTAGCTACTCAAAGTACTCCTTACATCTTCCCGTCACACTCTCCTCACTTGTTAGAACATTACCATTCATATCTGTAAAAAGCCTAACCTGCTAAACATCCTTTCCAGCCTGATCCCTCTGTCTCGCCAATTGGTACAAGTCCTTCTCACCGTCTTTAGTGACCAGCCTCCCAAACAGTTCATCATATGCCTTTGCCACCTCCCTCTCTGCTCTACATTGCATCTCCTTATATTCCCGTCTCCTCTCTTCAGTCCTCTCACTGACATATTTCTCTTGGCTAACCTCTTTCTTTGAATAGCTTCCTGCATTTCACTATTCCATCACCAGGTTTCCTTATCATCCATTCTCTGTCCAGATGACACACCAAGTACCTTCCTACCTGTCTCTCTACTGTTGCTGTAGTAGCCCAGTCATTTGGAAGCTCTTTCTTACCGCCCAGCACCTTTAACAGCTCCTTTTAAAAATTTCTCACAACATTCTTCCTTCTTCAGCTTCCACAATTTGGTCTTCTTTGATTTTACTCTTTTTCTCTTCTTCACAAGTCATTCTACACACAACTATCCGATGCTATATGGCCACACTCTCTCCTGCCACAACCTTACAGTCCCTGATCTCCCTCAGGTTTCTTCTTCTACACAGAATACCATACCATTTTATTTATAGAGCACTTAAAACAGCGAAAAGGCCAACCAAAGTGCTGTACAGACAGAAAAACAGGCAACACACAAAGCAATATACAAAATGAGGTAAATCAGAAATATAGACATAAAAACAATGCAGATAATAAATATGTGGAGCAAACAGGTTCAAAACACAGATCCTCTGGTGTTGAAAGCTACTGAATAGTAGTGGGGTTTTAAAAAGGATTTGAAAACCGAGAGGAAGGGAGCCTTTCTGACAAGCAGAGGTAACTCGTTCCAAAGTCTTGGGCCTGCTACAGAGAAGCCCCTGTCTTCTCTGCGCTTAAGACAAGATCCTGGAACTGTGAGGAGCAACTGGTCCGCTGACCTCAGGGAGCGTGGTGGGAAATACGGCTGTAGCAAATCGGGGGGTGGGGGTGGGTGGGGGGGGTGAAACTGTTCAGCGATTTGTAGACATACAGGAGTATTTTGAACTGGATTCGAAGGTGAACCGGTAGCCAGTGCAGTGAGGCCAAAACTGGAGTAATGTGCTCTCTTTTGCCTGTACTGGTTAAAAATCGGATTGTAGTCTACCTGTGTACTCCTTCCTCCACTCTTATAGGTCAATCTGTTTTCCGTCCTCTTTTGGAAATAAGTGTTGACTACAGCCATTTCCATTCTCTTGGCAAAATCCACCACCATCTGTCCTTCCTGGTTTCTTTCCTTGACACCAAACCTACCCATCACTTCCTCATCCCCTCTGTTTCCTTCACCAACATGTCCATTCAGGTCTGCTCCGATCACCACTCTCTCCTCCCTGGGAATACTTTCTATCACTTCATCCAGCTCCTTCAAAAATGTATCTTTCTCCTCCACATCACATCCACCTGTGGAGCATAACCACTGACAATGTTTAGCATTAGACCTTCTACTTCTACCTTCAGGCACATCTTCCAATCTGACATTCTTTTCACCTCTATTACATTATTTGCCAATGCCTCCTTCAGGACCATTGCTACTCTATTTCTCTTTCTATCCACACTGTAAGAGTTTTTCATTTGTTATCACTTTAAACTGCTTCATGACTCCTGTACTTCTGTGAATACAAAGCAAAAAGTTTCTGATACTATGAGTCCACATCCGAGCAGATAGTAATTCCCTGTATTTACATAAGCTGTTGTTACTTAGAACTGTTTGTTAAAAACCGAACATGTCAAAACGTATCAACTAGTATTCCAGCAGTGTCATTGTTTTTCTCCTCACCCTTAAACTGATACAGATGATTTCAACTGATACAGATGGTGTCAGAAACTCATTACAATAAGCATTTAATCAACTGAACCTGTACAAGATGTTTTGTTCTGATCAAAGAATGTTTCCAAGCCAAACACTTATGTGTCACTCTTACCAAAAGCCAGTTCTAAAAACAAGGCTTTGGAGTTCACTTCTTGTTCCAGACCAGAGGTGGATTTCCCTCCCTGCAAGGAGTTTGGCCAAAAACCTTACTCTGTCCTGTGCGGTGCTCTCTTTTTTCTGTTGGGTACGAGAGAAAATACCTAACACACAGCATGTTAAAACAGTTTAAACCATGCTCCAATGCTGCGAGCCTTGCTGCCCTTTCACTTGGTCTCTTGGACACATAAAACATCTACCTTCCTTCTCTGCATCATGTCAGCCAGCTCTCTACCTTTGTCCTTTGTCATTGTCCCCATATTTAGAGTTGCAACCCTCAATATTTTTGACTTTCCGCTTCTCCCTCTGTCTCCTGACAGGTTTCCCTCCTCGTGGTCTTTGACTAACAGTTCACAATAATCTAATATAATATGGTGTATTAAACAGCAGCTTTCAAGTACTTAACTCTGAATGGTGGAAGCGTTTATTATTTTTATATAAAATACACTTTTCTCCGGATTTTTTCCACCAAGTTGCTCTGTTTTAAAATCAAAGAGGTCTGAGTATTTTCAGTATATCCTATTATGTTTTATGAAAGGATTTAATTCTAACTGAGACATTGACTAGTCTGAAAAGTTTGTCCAGCAGTGTGGCTGAGTTTCAACTTTTAAAGTGTGAATAATTTAATGGAGATCATTACCTCTGACAATGTGGTTGAACCAGCAGCAATTACAGAGTAGGAAAGGTTTCATGTAAACCCAGCTGGACCTAAAAACCAACAAAGTCAAAAGAGACCGAAAGGCTACATGCATATATACAAGTAAAAAAATTCAATAATGTATTGTGAAAATGTCCTATTTTTTGTCAGTCATTTCAGAAAGTGAAATTCATATATTACGTAGATTCATTACATAGAGGAAAATATTTCAAAGCTTTATTTCTTGTAATTTTGATGATCATGGCTTACAAATAACGAACAACCAAAATTCCATGTCTCAGAAAATTAAAATATTGTACAATGCATTGCACATTACAGGCTGTGCAAAGAAGCCCCTGAGACAGTCCAACACATAATAACAGGGTATAAAATCAAGGCAGGCAAAGCATACATGGAACACCATAACCAAGTGGCTGGAATAATATAACAGGAACATTGGTGCCGAGTATGGACTAGAGATCCCACAGTCAAAGTGGGAGACACCACCAGGAGTGGTGGGGAATGGAAGGGCTAAGATACTGTGGGACTTCCAGATCCAGATGACAAACGTAATGGTTAACCAACTGGACATTTTGGTGGTCGACAAGCAAGAGAAGAAGGCATTGGTGATAGATGTACAATCCCAAGTGACTGTAACATCAGGAAGAAGGAGCACGAGGAGCTGGAGAAATACCAAGCGCTGAAAATGGAAATACAGAAGGTGTGGAGAGTCAACATGTCAGTAGTCCCAGAGGTCATTGGAGCACTTGGTGTTGTGACCCCCAAAATGGAATAGTGACTCCTACAGATCCCAGCAACAACCTCAGAGATCTCTGTCTAAAAGTGCACAGCCCTAGGAACAGCTATTATACTGTGCAGAATCCTCAAGCTCCCAGGCTTCTGGTATAGGACCTGAGTTTGAAGTGAAGCTGAACTGCCCAAGTAGAAGAGTAGGACAAGCTTGCTTGTAGATAGGCTGATCGGGCTCTTATTGGGATTCATCCTAGTTGCTTCAAGTAAATGCACTCAATATCACTGAAGATGTGTAAGATGCATTTGTCCACATTTCCAAAAGTCAAAATCAGTTATCAAAATACCAACTTATTTACAACCTCTAGTTTGTCTTTATGCCATGATAAGAATTAGACGAATCAAAATCACTTTCCTTGACCAAAGCAAGTATTTTGTAACAACAGTGTTAAACCTGACCATGTAATTATTTTTGTCCTAAACTTTAAATTTCACTATCAAACTTTGAGTGTAAGAGAGGAGACAATGTGTAGAAAAATATGGTAAATAGTAACTGGACTGTACTTGTATAGCTCCTTTCTATCTTATTGAGACACTCAAAGTGCTTTATACTACAATTTGTGTCCTCATTTACCCATTCATACAGCACTCTACTATATCTATAATCAGTGCTTTATCACATACATAGACCAATGGGACACACATTGGAGGCAATGAGGGGTTCAGTGTCTTGCCCAGGGACACTTCGGCATGTGACTGCTAGTGGAATCAAAGCCCCAACTCTTGCATTGGAGGACAACTGTTCTAACCACTCATCCACAGCTGCCCTATATGAAAAGAATGAGTTTTGAATGCCGTTTTCCTGTCCTAAATTGCAATATCCAGTTCTTCCTACAACATGTACATGTATGTTTTTTTGTTTTTTTTTCCAAATAGCACTGTCAAATATCAACACTGTGATCTAGCGAGACAATGAATATCTTTACTTTGAAGAACATAGCAATATATCGAGCGTCAACAATCTCATGATGCTGGCTAGAACATTGGATCACAGCGCAATTCAAAGTTTAGTTATCTGCCAGGAGACGAGAAAAACCAGTAGCAATTTTCACATCTAAGTTGATACATTGAACTGGCATATTCTGTACTGGTCCATTGCGGTGAAGAGGGAGCTGAGCATCAAGGCAAAGCTCTCTATTTACCAGACAGTCTATGTCCCTATCGTCACTCATCATCACGAACTTTGCGACCGAAAGGACAGGATTTTGTATACAAGCGGTTGAAAAGAATTTTCTCCGCAGGGTAACTGGACTTTCCCTTGGAGATGGGGTGAAAAGTTCAGGTAGGTAATACCGACATCAAGTAAGGATGCCCCCCCGGATGCCTCCCTAGGGAGATATTCTGAGGATGTTTAACTGGAAGGAGACCCCGGGGAAGACCCAGGACACGTTAGAGAGACTATTATTTCTTGACTGGTCTGGTAATAGATGTGTGGATGGATGGATACAATATAAATTTGTAAATTGTGGGATTGTTAAAGGTGTTCCTCCTTTGACAATAAAAAAAAAATACACATTTTCATATAAGTTTTAGTCATAAGCGATTTTTAATTTTCTTTGGCAAAAAAAAAAAAAAATCCCATTCTCATTTTTTTAGGTGAATCTCAGGACTCAACATTCAAAGTGTTCAAAGAAACAGACTCATCTTTTTTTCTTTCTTTTGAAATGTGCATATCGATCAGAAACTGCCTTTCACTGAAGAAACATCACAGTGCCTCAGTACACTGCTGCCCTGATTCATTCAACACCCACCCACACTCTCCACTCACAGGATGCCTTGTCATCTCCCTCATTTGAAATTAAACAGCTAGCAGAGCCCTGGCTGACTCTTGCCATCTCTCCTCCACGTCCCTGCAGTCCATCATCTGCTCACTTCTGTTCACACAGCTTTGAAGTTCATAAACTGTGAAGCAAAGGATGGCTGATCTGATGGTCACTGCAACTGAGGCAGAATGGACCCGGTCAATAAACTCGCAGAGTGAGATGCCTTTTTGCAGAACCGCAGACAGACATTAAAGGGGAGTCTGTAGAATCATGCATCCACACACATTTCACTTTTTGCTCTCTCTGTCCTGTCTGAGTGTGACGATGACTCTTCAAGGATTAAAAAGAAAAAAACGGTTGTGAAAATAAACCCCTACCTCCTAGAATATGAGCAGTTATTGGATTTTTTTAAAACAATGAGCATTGTGTTTTTTTGTAAGGTAACACTTTACAATAAGGTACACAAATTTTGATTAACTACTAGGGAACGCCTCAGGAACGAATCAGGAACAATTAGGAATTAATAGGTAGTTAACCAGTACATAATGGGGAATGCACAGCCAAGCCTTATTAGGGGACTACTGATTAGTTACCTTGTAAATGAAGAGGAACTAATCAAGAACTAATGGGTAGTTACCAAGGAAACTAAAGAGGAACGAATCAGGACCTAATGGGTAATGAAACCAGTAATCATTAGGAAACAGGTTTTTGACAATTACGAGCTGTGACCTCACTGGCGCAGGGTTTATTCAGAATTCACATGTAGAATTTCTCCTCTGTTTATTTGGTAACTAACCATTAGTCCCCTAAGAAGGCTTGGCTGTGTGTTCCCCAGTAAGTACTGGTTAACTACCCATTAGTTTCTCATTTGTTCTTCTTTGGTTTCCTTGGTAACTACCCATTAGTTATTGATTAGTTCCTCTTCATTTACAAGGTAACTAACCATTAGTCCCCTAATAAGGCTTGGCTGTGTGTTCTTCAGTAAGTACTGGTTAACTACCCATTGGCTTTTGATTCGTTCCTCTTTGGTTTCTTTGATAACTACCCATTAGTTCTTGATTAGTTCCTATTAATTTACAAGGAAACTAACTAGTAGTCCCCTAATAAGGCTTGGATGTGTGTTCCCCAGTAAGTACTGGTTAACTACCCATTAGTTCTTGATTAGTTCCTATTAATTT
>NC_056520.1:20227414-20229828 GCF_014905685.2 Nematolebias whitei
AGTACTGGTTAACTACCCATTAGTTCTTGATTAGTTCCTATTAATTTACAAGAAAACTAACCAGCAGTCCCCTAATAAGGCTTGGATGTGTGTTCCCCAGTAAGTACTGGTTAACTACCCATTAGTTTCTCATTCGTTCCTCTTTGGTTTCCTTGGTAGCTACCCATTAGTTCTTGATTAGTTCCTATTCATTTACAAGGTAACTAACCATTAGTCCCCTAATAAGGCTTGGCTGTGTGTTCCCCAGTAAGTACTGGTTAACTACCCATTAGCTCCTGATTTGTTCCTTAGGTGTTCCCTAGTAGTTAAGCAAATGTTGTGTACCTTATTGTAAAGTGTTACTATTTGGAAGATGTTTAATGATGAAAACCACAAACATAGTTGACTAATTTATCATAGTTACTAGAGCGAGAGGATGATTAGGACTGAGACTAAATAACATTCTTGACACTTTCCTTTTCTGAAACCACTCCATCAATATCATGCAACAAAACTATTGCATGTACACATCATGAGGGCTCAGGAAATCAGTATTCAGTCCTAGACCACAAGCTGTTAAAGGGCTGCTGTTCAGACATAATGAATGTGTTCAAGACCAGACTTCATGTAAAGGGAATGTGGGAAAAAATGAAGTTCACTTGACCTCAATATATTCCCCTCAGCTCCTGAAAATTGCTTTTGCTTTGGTCCTTCCACTTGATATCTTTTCGCCAATCACAAAGAGTCACAAAGATCCACCGAGTGTCCTTTGCATCTGTGCACCGTCAGCGCTGCTGTCATAGCTACGATTGGGCTTAAAAGCATTATGGACATGTGCCAGCTCAGCAGCTGTCACCTAAAAGCGAGGAAGGCCAAAGTATGAAAGGAAATCTGTTCTTGCTTGACACTTCTCAACTTGCAAGAATGGCAGAGCACTCTGGAGTGGCACTGAAGTCCGTTGGGTAAACAGAGGCAGACACAAGTCGCTGTCTGGTAAGTGTCTATTCTGCAAAAGGGTCCTTGAAAAGGACAGATTTCCCCGTTAGGATGCAAAATGGCTGCAAGAATTAAATACAAATGACTACTAAAAGATGCACAAAACTCCATTACTTATGTTTTAATTAAATTGCAAGTAGCAATTTGTGGCCATTTGCAAAGACAATAATATTTATGCACACTGAGGGTTTGGTGTCAACCAAGAAGTCATTTATATGATCATGCTGGAGAGCATGTTCAGGTATGTGTTGTAGCAGCTTGGATTCCCACACCCTGCTGACATCTGCTGCAGTGTGCCATAGATATGATTGAGAGGAGTGTCAACCCCTCACTCGAGGACATTCATGAGCAGCCTGCATTTGAACAGGCACAAAAAGTATGGCGGGACCCTGTCGCACAACTTTTATTTAAACTACGAGGATTTGGATTCTTTCATAAAGTTCAGATTCAATAGTTTTACAACATATTTTCTCGTAATTTCAATCAAATGTTGTATTTAAAGTCTAAATAAAATGTGCAACAATTGTTTGTCCTGTAACAACGGTTCAGGTTTTATTTTGTTTAATCCAAGTTTATTTTTGTGTGCATTTTTTATGGTTATTCTGCAGTTTTGTCTTATTGGAAAATCAAGATGGTAATATTTAATTGCTTATGGTTTATTTGTGGAGTTTTTCGATGGAAAAGTGTCTGAGCACAAGAGAATATCCAGTCTAATGAAGCGCTTATGTTTTTAGCTTAAAAGGTGAAGAGATTTATTTAAACCAGAGCTTAATTTGAGCCAGATCCTGCCAGAACAGGATCCGAGAACTCGCTTATTTTGACATGGTGCGTTCCGGTAAATGTTTGCTTGTATCCAGTAACTCTCACGCTTACTAATAATAAAGTTCTAAGTGAATATGACTGCCATGAATTAATAAAACTTGTACTGGACATGTCAACTAAAAATAATTACATAAACACTAATTTTAAACACAACAGCCACTTACACACTTCTTAATATCACAAACCAGCAGCCTCTACCCTTAAAAAAATCTGTTTGTACCAACGTTTTTTGAGCGGGGGGGGGGGGGGGGGGGGTGTCAGCGTTAGAGAAAAGGCAGTGTGAGCACTGCCTTTAGATTTTTAGCTACTGTGCCTTTATTGCTCACCACTAGTTTGGCTCTACTCAGTGCCGACAGGTGGGGGAGTGTGCACAGTTCGGTTTGGTAGACGGGGCGCTCAGTTCTGTTAAAGGGGTGGGGCGTCTCCTTGTATAATGGTAGGGGAAACAATGTACAGTAGTCGCTCGTTTATCGCAGGGGATCCATACGTTGAAGTCCCGTGATAAGTGAAAAACCGCGATGTAGGAATAGCAGTACAAGTAGTTAGTAGTAGTTTATCTCTCTCTCTCTCTCTATATATATATATATATATATATATATATATATATATATATATAT
>NC_056520.1:20229928-20230262 GCF_014905685.2 Nematolebias whitei
GTGGTGGCGCAGAGGTTAGAGAGGTGGGCTTGTGATCCGAAGATCGCTGGTTCATGCCCTGACAACATCAAAATTGTGGGTGGGGTGGGTGAAGCACCCACACTTGCCCCCATCCTCATTCGCCCCACTCTGGGCCCATGGGCCCTTAACCCCCATCTGCTCCCTAAACAGGTCTCTCTTGAAAATGAGTTCTCGTGGCTCAATGAGACTACCTGTATAAATAAAGGGTAAATGAAAAATGAAAAATATATATGTGTGTATATGTGTATATATATATATATATATATATATATATATATATATATATATATATATATATATATACATATACATA
>NC_056520.1:20230662-20231442 GCF_014905685.2 Nematolebias whitei
ATATACATATATACATATACATATATACATATATATATATACATATATATGTGTGTGTGTATATATATATATAGGTCCCTCAATTGATTTGGGTGATATTATTTACATGAACGCTCCTACAAGAACCCTGCAGATGTTGGATGCTGTCTATCATGGTGCACTAAGATTCATAACTGGCTGTGATTATCGTACCCACCACTGCACCCTGTATTCATTGGTTAACTGGACATCATTAACTTCACGCAGACTCTCTCACTGGTACATTTTCATCTTTAAATCACTTCTTGGTCTGCTGCCTTCATACATCTCCTCCTACATGTCTCTGCGTGAGTGCAGCTACGGAGTGCGCTCTCAGGACATTATTACCTGCAGTGTTCCCTCAGTGAGGACTGAACTAGGCAAAAGGGCCTTCTCCTACTCCGCTCCTGTTTCCTGGAATATCTTACAAAAAGATTTGAAGCTCTCGACCTTGACCTCTCTAAGTGGCTTTAAGAATCTGTTGGACTCCTGGCAGGGACCAATGCAGACATGTTCCTGTTTTTAGTTTTATACATTTGTCTTGGAATCTAGCTGTTTTTTTTGTTTTGTTACCTTTTTCCTTTTAGCCATCCTATTTGTTAAAAAAAAAACAAAAAAAAAAACTGTAGTATGAGTTTTTATAACTGCTTATTGTTGCTGTTGTCCATTGTTGTCATCTTTCTTTGTTGAAATCAGGTCTCTCTTGTAAATGAGTCCTCGAGGCTCAATGGGATTTACCTGTATAAATAAAGGTTGATTGAT
>NC_056520.1:20231542-20236535 GCF_014905685.2 Nematolebias whitei
TATATATATATATATATATATATATATATATATATATATATATATATGTATATATACATTATATATGTGTGTGTGTGTATATGTCATTTTAAACTCTTCTCACACTCTTGCAATATTCTAAACAATGTTTCTAAACTCAAAACGCTCTTAAAGAGCACAGACTGTCATGATTTCAGCTATTTGCCTCCTACTGCATTCTTGGCCACGCCCACTTCTCCACTTTGCAGAGTGGACATCAGCTGATCAGTTGCTGGAGGAATCTTCTTCCACAGCTGTGGGCTGCACACAGGTGCTGAATCATTTTAAATAATTTATATTAAATGTAAATTGCATGCCGATTGCACGGCTCATTCACCAATCATTCATTGTGTGTCATGTCCAATCTTACTTTGAAATACGGTTATAGAGTGTGTCTGTGAAAAACAAACCGCAAAGTAGTTAGGAACTACCGTACTTCAAAATTTTATGGAGGAGAACCCCCAGACCCACCGCCCCCAACTCCACCCCGCAACCCTCCTCAAGCCAGCCCACCCGCTGTTTGCATTCCAGTATCGACCAGTTTACAAATTAAGCCCTGATTTAACCATTTTCTTTTTATTCAATTTTTATTACATTTTGAATGTTTGACTACAGTTATATAACTTACCTAATCTTTTGTTTTTGGGATGACATTTGGATGACGTGCTGCTGTTCGGTGTATTGTTTTTATGCTGCTAGTGCTTGGCGTATTTTTATTTAACGTTTTTCTTAGTTCATATCTTAGACCTACTGTTTTTTTTTACATTTTATTGTTGGATGTAACTGGAACTGTGTGGACACAAATTCGTTCCACCACGTGTACCACATGTGGTGTGAATGACAATAAAGAAACTCTGACTCTCTGACTCTTGACATTATCAGGGGTTATTTTGTGTTTTCAGCAATGGTGGACATAAAGTATTTGAAGCTAGTCTTTGTACTCGTCTGAGTTTAGTTTGGTTCACTAGGCTACCAAGAGGATTATTTGGTGTGCACCAGATAATATTGCACTCCCATGAGAATGCCTCCCTACTTTCCTATGCCCATAAAAAACTATTTAAATATATATTTTCCCACCAACCTCTCCTCAAGGGCTTTGTAAGTTTTACAAAGTCTTAAAAATTCTTTAGATATTTTTTAGACTGACGAAACTTGCTCTTTAAAGAAGACATGCCACCCACACAAGGCCTTGTCACCTCACTTAGTAAAAAAAACGACACTATAGTTTTGCTTCCTAACCAAAATGGTTTTAAATAAATCATTTTATTTATTTATTAGGTCTATATTTAGGTCATGCACATTCAGAAATGATTGTACTTTTAAAAAGGATCACAGACGTTCGTGATTTTGGGTTTTCTTTCAGAGAGCAAACCTTAAACTAAAAATGACTAACTTCAAATAAAGCTGTGATTTTTGTATTTAACAAAGAATATGATTAATTTTTACAAGCAGTTCTCCTGAGTATTGAGAAGAGCTGAATTTTTGTAGCATTTGAGAAAAGCTCAAAGTACCTGATACAGAATGAAAATGGCATTCAAGGAGGGGATATTTCAAACCATGAAGAAGAATTTGAGAAAGTTAAAAGGTGATGGAGAATTTTAATAGCCTATGATTTGGCTTGTATCAGACCAGTACCTGTTTTTTACCAGAAATTTTTAATATATATATTTTTTATGCAGCAGTTGTGGCTTTTAAAGCCTAGTTATTTTCACATTTGTGTGCTTCCAAACTTTATGTCTGCTATAAAAACCACTCCCCTCCTGCTCGTGAATCATCTTAAAATGAGATTTTTAATACCTTGAAGTAGTTATATAAATACATAAAACACGCATTGGCTCTGGGGATAGAAAAGTATTCACATGGAGATAGACATCGGCTTTTTTTTTTGCATTTATTTAAAGCAGATGGTGGTTTATGTGATCTCACAATTCAGCAGCGCTTGCTTTCAGCTTGTTCGAGTGGAGCCTGGGGCGAGAAAGGTGGTTAGCCATTGTTGCATAGACAGGTATAGTAATTACATTCTCCTCCATTCAGTCACTATCTCCATACAACACCAGCAACCCTCGTTCAAACTCCATTATACGCTTACCACATGGAACAAAAGCACAACATTCAGTGGCGCTGGTACTCCAAACGAGATAGTAACCTTCTTTGGGGTTACGCATCAAATTGTGTCATGGTTGGAAGCTGGTGAGTATGACTTTTAATTTATGGTCTTGGAATTAAGGTTTTTGTATTAGCCATTATACTAGCATCATCTTGGAAACAGCTCTTGGAAGTCCTTATTACTTAAAAGCCATTATTGTGTGAAGTTTACTCAAAAAGCATACGCAGTGGCTTCACGAAGAATTCAGAACCTCATGGCTACTTCAGTTTTTTCATGTTGCAGCCTGATGCTACAATCATTTAAATGTTTTATTTTTCTTTCAATAATCTACACACAGTATCCCAAAATGTTTTTTTTTAATGCAAATTTAATGGAAGAAAAAATTTAAATGACAATTGTATTTTAGGTATTCTGACCCTTTGTATTGAGTTGAAGTACCTCTGGCAGCAGCTGCCTTGAGTTTTTGGGTTTGATGTAATGAGTGTTAAACACCCAAACTTGGGTATTTTCTGCCAGTCTTTCTTTTTACTCTTATGCTCAGACCATACGCGTCGCAACCATTATATGTGAAGGGGACAGGTCCCCCCCACACACACGCACATAAAAAAAAGTAAATTTGGACCCCCCACCCCCCACCCCCACCCCACTTTTACTATGAAACATTAGTTCTGTCTGTGATGTTTCTCTTTCTTCGTGAATTAATCCATTCCACTTGATCACTAGAAGAATACTCAAACCACTAAAAAATCCACTCCAGGTTTTCCTGGTTACCTCCAACTCTCTGAGTTTCCTGCCTAGGCAGAAAATGCTCACAGGTGGAGGAGATAGAGACGCCTCTGTGTTGATCGCTCACTAGTTTAGCGAGCTTAGTGCGGGCAGTTGTTGACGGGGGGGTTGAACATAAATATATATATATGGTTAGGAGGATGCTTGAGGGGAGCGCTACGTCCGTAGCATCTTAGCTTAGCAGTAACTGTGACGCTGTCAGACGCTGCAGGTGTAAGAGACGTGGTGTGTTTAGGTGCATTAAAGTTGAAATGTCTTTAAAACCCTGCACCTTATTGTCCTCAAGCTTCGTGAGAAACATAATTTAGATGAGTAGTGTTGAACACAAGTAAAAAAGTCCAGTGGTGATGTTTTTTATTTCTCCATAAACACAAATAGTGCCGATCTGAGGCTGTGTGTTAAAGTACATTAAAGTTGAAATGTCTTTAAAACCCACAGCTAAATTTACACAAACTTAGTGAGAAACATGCTTTAAAAGGAATTAAATTAAGGAAATCTAGATGAAAAGTTGCTTTTTGTACACTGGTGTGTGTGCGCGTTCACACACACACACACACGTGCACACACACTATAGTGTCCCCCCCCCACACACACATTACAGATGCTTCTGACACCCATGGCTCAGACTCTTTGGATGTAGACACTCAGCAGACCGTCATTTTCAGGTCTTTCTAGAGGGCTTTAATTGAAGCTCTGACTGGACAACTCCAATAAATTCTCAGAGTCGTCTCAAAACCACGGCTCTTATCTTTGCTGTGTGCTTTGGTTCATTGTCAGCAAGTGAACCTTCAGCCCAGACTGAGATCTTTCATTGAAGGTAGCACTGTATAATGAACCATTCAGCTTTTCCTCAACCCCAACCAGTCCCTACGACGGAGCTGTAGGGCCGCGCTAAGAAAAATATTAAGTCATAAAATTATAAGAATAAAGTCCTAGTATTATGAGAATAAAGTTGTACAAGACTTTTTTTTTTGTTTGCAGCTTTCGTTTATTTTGTTTTTCCACGAGTCAGTTCCACAATGTGACCTGTCAGTCAATCCAGTAGGCGTGTCAGCAAATGACCGATCCGAAGCTAAATGCTCCTTACCTGCAGAGAGCTGCTGTAGCCCATCAGAGCGTACACCTTATTGTAATCAGGTTCAAAGTCCTGATACTGATAATAATCTGATGCTGATGTGCTAACAGATTAACTATCTCCTTATTTGTAAAATCAATATCATAGTATAACGTAACAATATGCTCAACATTTTTCATTTTACTACAGTTAAAATGCAGTACACCGTGCTTTATCGTGTCAGAGTTTGGATAATATTATGACTCATTTAGCTTCGGATTGGTCATTTGTCGACACGCCTACTGGATTGATTGACAGGTCGCGTCACGGATCTGACTCGTGGGAAAAAAGAGAACTGCAAAAAAAAAGAGTCTCGTACAACTTTATTCCACAAAAAGGCTACAGTATACTGGGGAGTACCGTGAGCCGCATGGACACTGTGCGCACTGTCCGCAGACAGTTGAGACTTCATACTCGAGCTTACACCTTGATGGGCTGCAGCCAGCTCCGCAGGCAAGGGGCATTTACCTACGGGACAAAATGAGTTTGCTGATTGGTCATTTGCCGACACACCTACTGGATTGATTGACAGGTTGCAAAAAAAAAATAAAAAATGAAAGCTGGCAGCCCAGCAGTAGCAGTGCTCTGTGTTTATATGTTGTTAATGTTGATAATGGACCCTTCCCTGAAACTTAACAATCATGGAAACATGATTGTTAAATCATGCTTCTTCCAACTGAGGCGGCTGTCTAAACTGAAGCCCATATTGTCCAAAAAGAACCTGGAGACAGTAATGCATGCATTCATTACATCTAGGCTTGATTACTGCAATTCGCTCCTGTTTGGTATCAGTCAGACCTCCATTGCACGACTACAACTGGTCCAGAATGCAGCAGCCCGACTTTTAACCAGTACAGGCAAAAGAGAGCACATTACACCAGTTTTGGCCTCACTGCACTGGTTACCGGTTCACTTTCGAATCCAGTTCAAAATACTCATGTATGTCTACAAATCACTGAACAGTGTCG
>NC_056520.1:20236635-20249079 GCF_014905685.2 Nematolebias whitei
CCCACATCTCTCTGATTTGCTACAACCGTATGTCCCACCACGCTCCCTGAGGTCAGCGGACCAGTTGCTCCTCACAGTTCCAGGAACTCATCTTAAGCGCAGAGGTGACAGGGCCTTCTCTGTAGCAGGACCAAGACTCTGGAACGAGTTACCTCTGTTTGTCAGACAGGCCCCCTCCCTCTCGGTTTTCAAGTCCCGTTTAAAAACTCACTACTATTCAATAGCTTTCAACACAAGATTATCTGTGTTTTGATCCTGTATGCTCCACACTGGTTTGTGGTCATTATCTGCATCGTTTTTTGTCTATATTCTGATTTACCTCATTTTGTATTTTGCTTTGTGTGTTACCTGTTGTTTTGTCTGTACAGCACTTTGGTTGGCCTTGTTGCTGTTTTAAGTGCTTTATAAATAAAGTGGTGTGGTATGGTATGGTATGGTATGGTTAATAAAAAGTTCTAAAAAAAACAAACAAACGGGGAGTGCTGGCACTGCAGCCCACACATCAGACCAGCCCACCAGGAAATCTCCAGACCCTCCCGCAGCCACACCGGGCCTGATTTTAATTGACTAATGACAAATTCCTTAATTTCTCCCCATTTCAGTCATGGCGTCAACAGAGGAGGAGGAAGAGATCACTTGCCTCTTGGGGAGAAAAAAAAAAAAGGTAATTTAACCAGACGAAAAAGTGGAATTTAATACATTGGTGTTGCATACAAAACAGTCCATCGCTCGGCAGTTTATTGTGCAACACCGAGTACACGTACGTGGTTGTAAAAATTGAGCTTTGCATGGACAAGTTTGCAGGCGTCCACTTCGAGTCTAATCTGGTACGTGCGGACTGACGTATGCTCAAGTTTGTGGGAGCCTTAAGAGGCTGCAGAAGAGCTCCCTTTCCTGATGGAGCATTACTTACCAACTGGTATTTGTGCTATTGGCCTCCTTGTACTTATTCTAAGGGTACTACTTACCTTGTGTTTTCCTCACGTTTTTTTAGAACCTGTTTCCTGAGCCTCAAGTCCCAGGTCCTTGTTGCCTTCCTCGAATTCTGGACTCCTGTACCTACCTGTGGATTCTTGTAACCTCTCCTTGTGAATCTCCTTCAGCTGCTCCGCCATCATCTAACCACTTGCCTCCACACTCCATATGTGCTATCCAACCCTGGACCTAACCTACCTGGAATCCTCTGCCCTCCTCTCAACTCTACCACTCACCTACCATCCTGTAAGAAATCAACAACTTGCACTTATCTGCCAGTCCTTCATCCCAGTTACTGACTCTTCTCCTTCCTCCCCAGGTTTCCAAGGTTCCCAGATGTAAATTGTTAATATAGCACTTCACTGTAAATAAACCACTTTGTTAGTAACAGCTTGAGTCTGTTGTCCTCCTTCTGTATTATCTGGGTAAAACCACCACTGTGACACTTCCACTGAGCAACTGGTATCAAATTCAGACCAGTGACGACTTCTAGTTGTGGTTATTAGTTATTTGGCAATAACACCCCAGCATATCAGAAAAAATTCCCAGAAATGCAATTTCATCACAAAATAAATTAATAAATAAAGATGACAAAAGATGTCGTAAGAGAGATTACCGTGATGAAAAGTTATTTGCAATTTCAATTGTAATGTCAAAGTACAGTATGTACATAACAGTTTAAGCCTCAAAGATTTCTAAGAAATATATGCATACTTTGGAAAAGGGCAAGAACTCTGTAATTTTTAGTTTTGAAGGAAGTACTACTTTATAAGGTAAATTTCTAGAGAAACTGCAGTGGCAATCATTGCACCTAATAGAAAACTCTGTTAGTCAACACAGTTTGTCACTATACCCACAAAAATAAAAAAAAGAGATATGTTTTGTTTAAAAATTAAAATTCTCAGTGGGAAAAAAAAGCCTTCTTAGACAAAATAATTGCTAGGTTATTCATATTTGAGACAAAATAACCTTACAAATAACTATAAGGAATATCTAACAAATTTCTTAAGACAAGATCACACACTGATTATAACAATGTAAACCTACATTCTGCACATTCAGAAACAAAACATCTCCCCAACAAGCCCAGAAGCTTAGCAAGCCTTTGTGCACCTGTGAACAGAGAAACCATTTGATGTAATTTGAAACAAAAACAAACAAACATGACAACAAGAGGCCAGAATGGTGAAATTAAAAATCAAACAAGAATGGGGCTCCAATACCACACCAATTGGTCTCATAAGACAAATTCATGCTTCTATTACCACTCAAACATGAACGCAAACACAAGCTCAATGTAAAAATGTTTTCAGTTAATCCAAAATGCTGCTGCCAGAGTCTTAACTGGAGTTACTGGGAGAGATCATATCTCTCCAGTTTGAGCTTCTCTCCATTGGCTCCCTGTCAAATCCAGAATTGAATTCAAAATCTTACTTCTAACCTACAAAGCCCTCAACAACCTAGCTCCATCTTATATTACATATCTTATTGTTCCATATTTTCCTAACAGAGCACTTCACTCACAGACTGCAGGTTTACTTGTGGTTCCTAGAGTTTCCAAAAGCAGAATAGGAGGAAGATCTTTCAGTTATCAGGGTCCTCTCTTGTGGAACCAACTTCCAGTTTCTGTCCGTGAGGCTGACACATTGTCCAGTTTGAAGACTGGGATTAAGACATTCCTTTTTGATAAATCCTATAGTTAGGGTTGGCTTGTCACACTGCCTTAAGCTGAAACTACTGGAGGACAAATTGACCTAATTTCCTTAAATGAGTTGTTAAAATGGAATAGTTTTCATTTGATACTATTTCTATCTTAAAATGTGATTCTTGACCTGCCATTGTGCATCTGTTCCTACCAAACCAACCAGTTGAAGCAGATGGCTGCTTGTCCTGAGCCAGATTCTGCTAAACATTTCTTCTTCATGAGGGAGTGTTTCCTTTCTACTGTTGCCTTCATGCTTGCTCGGGATGGGAGTTCTGTGTATTATTTATATATATATATATATATATATACATATATATATATATATATATATATATATATATATATATATATTAATGTTTCTGTTCTGTGCCCTGAGATGACTTCTGTTGTGACTTGGCGCTATATAAATAAACTGAACTGAGTTGAACTGAATATATGACAGAAATGCTGGTAAAATTTTAGCATAAACATCTACGTTTACCTACATAAGTAAACACTTGAGTCAATAACTATTTTAGAGAGCAACAAGAAGTAGCCTGACCAACAGCTCTCCTTGTGTGCATAGAGCACGCTCCGCTTCTCTCACTCATCCTAACTCCACCCTGGTCAACTCTGCCGACACTAACGTAGTGATAAGCTGGCATGCAACACATGTGTCTCCTCTTCCCCCCTTCCCCATCGACAAAAAACTCAGAAGAGATGATCACCCTGCCAAGGCAAGTGACGTAGGACAAACACTGTATGCGTTGTGATGAGTTGTTGTAGGTAACCAGGAAAACCCCGAGTGGACTTTTAGTGATTTGATTATTCTCCCATCAATCAAGTGAAATAGATTATTTCACAAAGTAATGGAAACAGCACTGGGTGAACTAATATGTCATGGTAAATGTGTATGTGTGTATGTGTGTGTGTGTGTGTGTGTGGGGGGGGGGGGTCCAAATGAATATTTTTTTAATGTGAGGGGTGTAGATGAACAGATGCTGGGATATATTCATCATTTAACGCGGGTTCCTCATTTTTCTGGACTGAATAAAACGTGCATTGAATTTAAGGAAATGCAAAGTGAGACGTCATTTATATTTGACCCATCAAAATGAATGCGGTCATTTATTTACAGAATCAAATTTAACATCAAACATTTACATTAATTTGGCAAATTATGAAAATAACAATATAAGCAATCAACCAGGAAAAATCATACGGCCATGATTTTTCCGTTGCTGCACCAAAGACATTTATGAAAACTGTACAACTATGATCTTTTGCCCACATGAATGTGGGTAAGCACTTTACACAGACATTTCTAAATATCTGGGAGAATTTCTACTTGATAGAAAGTTAAAGATGAAAGAAGTTAAAGGGAGTAAGATTGAATGGGAGGGAAGGAATGTTCACCAGAACCGACACTCTCCATCAGAAGCCCAGCTCTCCTCGGTACGCTTGGTAGGAAACTTGACCCATTACCTTTCTGATGATAATCAGCAGATATGGTGTTCCGTTAACGCTACCTGTCCAGCGTCTCCTTAGAATGGCTGTAGCTCGTCAGAAGTAGTGGCGAGGCTCTGTTCGACACACATTCACCTCAGTGGAAAATGTTATAATCCCATGGAACTCGGAAGAGCTTTGTTGTCATGTCAGGAACTCCAACAGCACTCCATCAGAACTCAGCAGAGCTTGAGTAGACTCTCACCGAACTCTACGCTCTCAGAACTCTTAGAACTCCGACAACTCTCTGAGTCTGTAACTCTGTAACTCCCTGTAGACCAGGAAGTACTGACATTTTAAAGACTCTTTCCCGGTTCACTTTTTGGGATTTTTCATTTGTCAGAAACGACCAGACGGGGTGGGTTTTTTGACGTAAGAGGTTAGAGACAGCGAGAATTGTTATGGGACAGCTCAGAAATGTTCTCACAGACCGAGAGGGTTTTGTTTTGGCGTGTTTCAGGACACAGGTGCAAAACATCTCTACTTACGTCTGAGAGGATTCTAAAACATGACAGTTTTAACATAACAACTTGTTTTTCGTTTGACTGTAACCTTGTAAACGCACACACTTGCTCATTCAAAAGCAGAAATCAGAAAAATGCATAATTAATCTGCAACAGCTTTTAACATGAGAATAAAAATCATTACTCAGTTAATAAAATTGATTAGTTCACTGCAACATCTAAAATGGTTTGAACTAAGACACTTTGATTATCAACATTTGTAAGATAGTAATGATAATAAAAAGAGAGTGTTCTTTTCACTTGAATCTTCAAGAAAGAAAGTCTCAGGATGGGTGAACCTGTATTTATGGATTCAAATACATGAAATGACAGCTTCTGTCCCACAAGGTTCTAAAGGTCAAGAGTTTTGACCTTAGACTGGGTTTCGACGTAGGCCTAGTCCACTACAGGGGGACATATCCCCATCACATGTGACACCTATGATGGCACCAATCACACAACAGACAAAGTAGACGATTCTTAAACAACCTGAGGAAAAAAAAAAAAAAGATTGAGGCAATACTCTTGCTGGTACCCCTGTTAGAATAAATCATCACAGGTACCAAAAGCACGTCAAATTGTGCCATTTTTCCTGTGAGAATACTCTCAAACATTGTCTTTTTGGCATAGAGATGGCAAACCAGCTCGTTGCAGGTTAAAGTGTAAAGCTGTGGATCCCTCAAACTCAAAGCTCTAGTACAATTGACGCAAACATAACATTTATACAAGTATGTGCTCATGTGCAATCTCAGAATGACAAAAAAAAAAAAAAAACTGAACAAAGTGAAAAGTCAAACACTTACACAGAAAAAAAAGTCAGAATTTTACTTTTCTGGATAGAAATAACCAGAATATCCATAACAATATTTTACTTTTGATAATGAATAAGTAACAGAACATCTCAGAGGAAGATTACTCCATTCTGGAGTGTTTATCACTCAGATTTACTCTAAATTGCACTAAATTGAACTGTTAGGCCTCAGCAGACAATTCCTAATGAATATAAGGGCGACACACATCTCACGTTGAGTTGCTTGAGAGCGCACAGATGTTAGACAGGAGCCTGAAGTAGCACACAAAGCAAGGCACTTGTCTTGTCTGATGAGAGGGCTCATTTGGAGCTGCCATTAGTAGACATATGATTTATGACTCTGTCTGCGTCTCCCTGCAGAAACCACCACTTTCACTTCAGCAACACCAAGACAGAGTTTCACTCTGCCTCTGTCTTGGAGCTCAAACGCAGCAAAGTGAGCTTTACTGATGTGGATCGATAGTGGAGAGACGGCGCCACATACCATGAGAAAAGTCGTGTTTTAGATATAGATGAATGACGGAAAGAAAAGACAGTGGTCTGCATTTCAGTTTGGTTTGTAAGAAGCAAAAAGTTTTCTGTGGGCGTTTTCACCAACTGCTTATTTAGAGTTGGGTTTATTGTGTGGGGGGAAGTGAACGTGCGGAGTTGTGAGTGTTCAGACAAATGTGTATTTTCATGCATTCTTCATCTGTGTTCTACTTAAAGAAGGAGTTTTAGACATTATACTATTTTTTTATTTTACTGACTGTGATTGTGAATGATAAACTGTCCCATATAATCACTCCTACTGTGACAAGTCAGTAAGGAACAGAAAGAACTGGTTGTTTTGATATCCTCAGGGGCTGATTGATATGACACTGATATGATAGAGCTGATATGATATGGTGACGTGTCTCAAGCAAAGTCCTCGACTCAGGTTTACTCTTTCCTGTCTGCAAGCAGACCTTTCAATGATGGGGAGGGTCTGGACAGGAACTACCTTGTGTGGTCCAGAGAGTTGGAACAGGTCAGGGTTTCACATGGATGAGAACAATGATAAGAGTGTAATCTTGTATTTTGCATGTTCTGTGAATTACTGCACTGCTCTCCAAAGCGTTATGAATAAATCTTGGTCTGTTCTGGGACTCTTTTTTTTCACGACAGTGAGTTCTTAATTTAGTAAGATTTTTTGGGTATTGATGATGGAGGTATGCATGTACAGTAGTCCCTCAAGAATTCAAGGTTCGAATTTTGCGGTCTCACTCTTTAAGACTGTACACAACACATGGTTCTCTGATTGATTGAAGGCGACCAACCAGAGCATTGTGGTGAGGGGCGGACTGGCCATCGGGAGCACAGGAACATTTCCCGGTGGCCTGGCCACTCACTGATCACCAAGGGGCCCCTCAACAGTTGGGTACGCAACCTATTGTGTGTCTCTGCTCTGCTGTGACAGACAGCCTCAGAAAGAGAAAGGAGGTGGTGGGGGATGGGGTCTGTCTTTCCCCATCACTACTGCTCAGGGAGCTTCAGTGAGACAGATGTTTGAGTGAGCGGCATGAATTGTTTAAAATAATCAAGTGCGACCCAAAAGTGAGCCTTCGAGTCAGCCCCTTGGCGATCACTGAGTGGGCCAGGCCACCGGGAAATGTCCCGGTGCTGCTTATGGCCAGTCCACCCCAGCGATTGGCTCAGTAACCATAGCATCAGTCTGTCGGCTCTCTTTCGCTGTGCTCTTTTAGAGCGTTTAGAGTTTAGAACATTGTTAAGGACATTGCAAGTGTGGGAAGGGTTTATAAAGCCTTAATAAAATATATATATATATATATATATATATATATATATATATATATATATATAATATACCATCCCTATTTTGCAGATTTTCGCTTATTGTGGGGGTGTCTGGAACGTAACCCTTGCGATAAGTGAGGGACTACTGTAGTTCATTTTTAAAGAAAGTAAAGAGGAGTAAAAAAAGTAAAGTGTCCATCCACTTATATGATGTAAGTGTGGATCAAAAACGACTATATTACAATAGAATTTATACCAAATATCAAGTTTTATATTACAAATACTGAGTATGAATTGTATCTATTTTTGAGCCATCTAAGCGTTGCCCAGACACTTCTAAAGCATCAAAGCTCACTCTCTCTCCTACTCAGACGACCCGAGCAGAAAGTGGTGTGTTTTCCCTGTAGCTGGAGGTGTGAAAAATCCCTTCAGCTGTTGGATTATGTGAGAAGTTTGTAAATTTAGTTGTTTTTCATCTCAGTGAGAGAGCAAGGTTCAAAGGATTTAGGTTTGTGAGTCACGAATAGTCACTATATTATAGTTAATACTCGTAGTCTTGACTTAAACATTAATAAGGTGATTTAAGGAGGATCTTAAAATACCTTGACATATTTTGTACGGTTTTTTTTTTTCCATTCAACCTTTATTTAGACAGGTAAATCCCATTGAGCCTCGAGGACTCATTTACAATATGTAAATATTAAACATTAAAATGGTAGTATTGCGATCCAGCTACAAAAACCACCATGTGCATTTTTGAAAAAATTGAAACCATCCCTAAATTCTTCTTAGTCTGCATCCACGTAGCTAATGGTTTGTAATCTCGAGTGGTCTTGTTCCATAGTTCTCCAGGATTTTTGAAGTTACTTCATTTTTTTCTTTGGATCTGAGCTGCTTTTATTATTTTTCAGTCCAGTTCTTGTTTGACCATGACAGCGTAATACTCATCAAAATTCTCAAAGTGCTTTACATCACAATCTGTGCCCTCATTTATCCATTCATACAGCACTCTAATATTCCTGTACAAAGAATAATCAGAGCTTTATCACATACATACACCGATGGGACACACATCAGAGGCAATGACGGGTTCAGTGTCTTGCCCAGAGATACTTCAGCACGTGGCTGCTGGTGGAATTGAACCCCCAACTCTTGCATTGGAGGATGACTGCTTTAACCACTCATCCACAGTCGCCCCAGTGCAGTGGTGGGATGTAACTAAGTACAAATACTTCGTTACTGTACTTAAGTACATTTTTCGTGTATCTGTACTTTACTTAAGTAGAGTTAAATGTGGGTACTTTATACTTTTACTCCACTACATTTTACATCAAGTATCTGTACTTTCTACTACACTACATTTCTATAATGTGTTGCATTACAAGTTACATTCATGTTGCGGCTTTTTGTTTTGTTTGTTACTTTGAAAGTAACCAGTGGTGAGAGGGGAGCTGGTCCATTGAATCACTGCAAAGTGGGCAGGTAACATTAGGCCCGCCTTCAAGAAGAGTTGGGCCAATGACATATATTCTAGTATATACGTCACTGAGCTGCGTGCACCCGCAGCACCACTAGCACACCCAAAATGTATTCCACCGCAAGAGAGTCATCCAGAAGATATGCTCCACCCATGGCCTTATTGAAAGACTGCTCAGTACAACAGGGCACCTTCTCTCCCAAAAGAGCCAGACTGGACTCAAAAATCTTTGAAAACCAACTTCTTCTGAACTTGAACAAGAAATTATTGCTGCAATATTAAAATGCGTCAGTTCATGGGATGTTAGGAGACAAGAGATGTCTCCAAATGACTTGACTCTCGGGTCCAAGTTTTAAAAATGGTGTCAGGAAGTTAAAATATTGTTCACTATTGATCCATTACAAGGTTGAATAGACAGTATTTTAACTAGAGTTGATGACAAACTGGAATTGAAATATCAGTGGAAATGATCAGAGCCTATTCCTTTGTTAGGTCTAATGCCCCTTTTGTTCAGGCAGACAACTTTTACTTAAATGTGTTTACTGCAGTTAAAATGACACATTGGTTTTGATTTGTGTTAAATAAAAACTTTCAAAGGTATAATTATAACTCTTTCTTATTTTTATTAATGGCATTTAACTCTGCAGGTCATCCCTGAAATTCTGACGCACAGAATCACAAGTCCAAGTGTGAACTGTGTCACAGAGAAAAGACAATAAAAACATGTATTATCTGCAGCATCGTTCATTAAAATGGAACAACACTATTAATGTATTATAGAAAATATACATATGGTACGCAGACTTAAAGACGTAGACCATTACATTAGGTAATACATTCAGCAAGTACTTTTACTTTTAATACTTTAAGTATTTTAAAAGCAAGTACTTATTTACTTTTACTTAAGTAAAAATGTTAATGTGGTACTTCTACTTTTACTAGAGTACATTTTTGTCTGTTTATTTGTACTTTTACTTAAGTACAGTGTTTGAGTACTTTCTCCACCACTGCCCCAGAGTAGTGTGTGCTCCAAAAAATGAGGAAGGACTGGCCTAAAAATTATTTACAGAAAATGAACAGAAACTCTGAAAGTCAGGTCTGTCCTTCGAATGATTAGCTACTCCATGCTCCATTTTCAAATAACTTATTAGAAAACACTTTGTTGGTACAAAAATATCATATGTTGAACTGTGTTTTTCAGAGATTAAAGAAAAGACAGGATACCCCAACAAAGATCAGTCAGATCATCTGGATGGTTTCATTTGTTGTTGGTGTTGTAGAGATGTTTCATCCTTCATCCAAAGAACTTAATCAGCTCGAGGAGCCCCAACAAACTCAGCCCCACAAGCAGTACACTCCCATAGTGGACCAACTGTGTGCTGATGATAAGATGGTTTCCAGGGCCCGCTTTCTCCCCCATAGACTCCTCTGAGGCAGCCTTAGCCTAAGTGGTTCAAAATATCAAAGTTCATGCTCAATAATCTAGGTAGAAAATCCAAGAAAGTTCAGTCAGAGCATGAGCATGACCTTTGATGTTTTGAACAACTTTGGCTATGGCTGCCTCAGAGGAGTTGATGGGGCAAAATGACAGGATGATAAAATGTCTTTGCAAAGAGCTGCTGACAACAAAGTGTCCATCCATCCATTCATTATCTTTACCTGGTTCTTCCTTTTCGGGTCGCGGGAATCACTCGTGCCCATGTCTAGCTGTTACTGTGCAAGAGACGGGGTACACCCTGGACAGGTCTCCAGTCCATCACAGGGACACATAGAGACGAACGAGACAACCATTCACTCTCTCACTTACATCTAGAGACAATTTAGAGTTACCAATCAGCCTAACATGCATGTTTTTGGTCTGTGGGAGGAAACCGGAGTACCCGGAGAAAACCCACTCATGCACAGAGAGAACATGCAAACTCCACCCAGAAAGGCTCCCCGGACCAGGATTTGAACCAAGGACCTGCTCGCTGAGAGGCAGCAGCTCTACCAACATGCTGCCTGTAACAAACTGAGTACAGATTCAGTTTAAACATCTTTTCTTGCCAAGTTGTCTGTTCTTTTTTGTTGACGATGGTTCAACTTTTGAGTTTAGGAGCCTTTTTTATGCCTGAATGCGTCATACTGTGGTTCGGAGATAAGTGACGTAGACAAAAACAAATGGCCAGGTACTGGAGGGCAAATTAATGAAAAAGCAGCAAAAGAAAAAAAAATTATTAAATTAAATTAAAATAACAACTCAGATTCTTGCAAAAAATATTGATCAGCGTCATTTCAAAGATTATAAGAATCTGACTGCTTTAAAGCAAAGATAAAGACGTTAAAAAATATTTAAGATCTTTGCAGAGTACTTTATCTACAATAAATCTGCTGTAGAAGATGTTTTTTGATTAAATTTGCAGCAATATGCTAATAAAAACAATTATTACATTACACAACAAGCGGTACACCAAGGTCCTGTTACTGAGGGATTTTAATAGTGAACGTCTATAGTTTGAGATGAGGAATTGAACAGGGAATGCAAGTAATAATAATGTTTAAGGTTTTTGGTGCAAGATAATCACATAGTTATGAGCCACACTGTGTATGAGAAGAGGGGCAAGTTTTTTTTTTGTTGTTGTTTTGTTTTGTTTTACTGGACCAAGTTAGTGCAGAGGGATGGATTCTGGTAATTAGAGGGAGCGATTTTATTCATAACCAGGTGAAATGTCAACACCAGTGAATGACCAATGGTGGCCTTGGTCACCATAGATTAATCTTCATCCGCCCCAAGGGCAACCCTAATCACTTGAAAAAACTATATACTTTTAAGCACTTTTAAAACTAGAGATAATAGTAGAGGGTTTGGTAGACCCCCCCACTGTGATAAGTGGAAAAACCGCAAAGTAGGGATACAGTAGTCCAAGCTCATGTAAACTTTATTGTCACCATGGTAAATGAGATGGAACTAAATTGTGTACAAAAGTAGTAGTAATAGTAAGTAGTAGTTTATTTTAATATTAACTGTAGTAGTAGTAGTAAGTACCATATTTTCTGACGTACATATCGCACCACCGTATAAGTCGCATCAGTCCAAAAATGTCTAATAAAGTGGAAAAAACAAATATATCACTTCGCCATATTAGTTGCTTTTATTATGCGTCACCACTGACCACCCGGAAATGTGGGCCGGCATTGTGCCAAAAATCAATTGGCTGCCAAATGGCGACCGCGGGAGCGTGCACGGGAGGGGAGGACTTCTGTAAGAATTTAGCAAGATTAACACTTAAAAATAATTATTTGTTTGCTCGACATTATAGCAAAGGTGTGTCTCAGTTGAACTTTTCCTTAATAAATGCACTTTAATGGTCAAATCAGCTGCATTTCACCTGAGCGGCGCGGCTAAATGCAGCTGATTTGACATTTGCTCCTGGAGTTCTAGAGCGAGACGAAGGTGGCTTGGTATGGCAAGCCAAGTGTCTCATTAACAGCCACTTTTACCTATAAATGAGTCACGTCACTTGTCATATTGCTCGAGGGCCCTCTAGTGGCTGAAAATGGTAGTGTTCAATATTTTCCATGTCAGAATGAATGAAATTGTCAGATCTCAACCAAAAATTAGGTTATAAATATGAAAAAAAAAAGTATATTAGTCCCATCGGTGTATAATTCGCAGGACCTGCAAATTTATGCAGAAAAAGTATGACTTATATGGCAAAAAATACAGGAGTAG
>NC_056520.1:20249479-20343210 GCF_014905685.2 Nematolebias whitei
AAAGGCGTTTTAAACCCTTCAAACACTCTTGCAATATTCTAAACAATGTTTCTAAACTCTAAGTGCTCTAAAAGATCACAGCATGTCATGATTTCAGCTCCCTGCCTCCGCTGCAATCATACTCATCACCAGTTTCACTCCCAGTCATCCTCCTTCTGTATAAATAAACAATTTTAATTTAAATAATGTAATATTTTTCATATAAATCGTAGAAAAGCGCAGCAGGACAGCAAAGGGTTAAACCTTTACGCAGCTCTGCTGCACAGAGCAGAAATGTACTTCTTGATCATTTGCACTGTAACAACTGAACATAGAAGTTCTAAAATAATTAAAAATAACTTTAAACACATTTATTTTGTGATCATGACAATTTTACGATGTGGCATACTTTGAATTTTAAGTTGGAAGACAAAACAACAAAGTCCATGCTCAATAATCCAGGTATACAATCCAACATTTTTCAGTCAGGTCATCTGGACAGTTTCTATTTTTGTGCTGAAACATTTCACCTTTGATCCGGTTGTTGTTTTCAACCAGTTTGACACGACTGTCAACAAGGAAGAGGGCCGGCAATGGAGGAGGGGGCGTGCCAAAGAGACCATCTTAGCACCAACAAAACTGGTTTGTTCCACTTTGGAGTCAGCTGTTGTGGGAAGAATCAGTTCTGTGTTGTGTGTTACCTTGACTGATGAAGCCTTCTGGATCGAAAGCGAAACAGTTCAGCACAAAAAAAAGAAACTGTCCAGATGACCTGACTGAAAAATGTTAGATTGGAAGACAAAAGTTTTTCAGTGCAGCTGGACAGCAAAGGGTTAACTCGTCACAAAGCCGATGCAGCAGGAGAAATGTGGGCGTGGCAGAGAGCCGCAGGTGGCAGAGAGCGGAAATCATGACAGGCTGCATGAGGGAGCTTCTCCCTGCACCTAATGATTTAGCAGGTGCTAAATCATTTAAAATATTTTATTTTAAATAAAAATTCCATGCCGCTCATGTGGCTCATTCATCAATCAGCCAATTGTGTGTCATGTCCCATCTTACTTTTGAAGAACTGCGAAAGAGCGAGTCCGCAAAAGATGAACCACAAAGTAGTTAGGGACTCCTGTATGAAATATACGGAAGAGGCAATCTTGAATTTTGATGTGGCAACCCAATTTTTAATGGTGACCTTTCTTACACCTAGATGCAGCCACACACCAAAAAAGGACTGTGGCGCGTTGCTTATTTTTGAAGTTATCCAGCTTACAAGATTTACATAGGCACATAAATGGTGATTGCCATATTGGAATTTAATGTGGCAAAACCCAATTTTCAAAAGGAACCTTTCTTACTTCTAAATGTAGCCACTCACCAAAATAGAAGTTGGTAGCTCATTTATTTTCAAAGTTTATTTTCATGCTCACAACATGCACGGATGGAGTGTATTTCTAATTCCCCCATTTCACTCCGCAACGAGAAACAAAAATACATTTAGGCTTTTATTGCGCAGAAAATAAATAAAGCAAAGGCTGAGGTCTTTCTCCAAGACAAATTTGAAAACATGTTTTCAAAGAACAAAGATATAAACACTCTAGCATTTAAAACCCTTGTCTAAATGCATCCTTGCATCTTGTAGAGAAAAATACTAAAATAAAAATGATACTTTCTAGACAAACAGTTTTACATTACTTTGTCGGTAGCAGAGATGTATTCCATAAGATTTGGCTACATGTCTGCTTTTATTTATTTATCCTTTAGCGGTTGCTCAGCCTGCCTGTTCTAAAGTATATTTGTTCATGGTTTCTGATAAACTCTTATACTCTCTTATAAACTCTTATTTTCAGAGAAGCTGCTGAAAATGGAGGTTCGCTTGATCTTGACCAATACACATCCTCAGTCCTGGGTTACATTAGTACATGTACTGACACAGTCTCCACTATCAGAAATGTTAAAAGCTACCCAAACAGAAAACCTTGGCTGAATGCAGAGGTGCATACCCTGCTGGAAGCCAGGAACACTGCCTTCAGGTCTGGAAACTCAGAGGAGCTGAGTAGGACAAGAAAAGAGCTGGTTGCTGGTATTAAGAGGGCCAAGGCCACATATGCAAAGAGGATCGAGGGTCAATTCATCTCACAAGACCCTCGGAGCATGTGGAGGGGCATTAAGTGCATAACAGATTATAAAGGAAGGAGTGAACAATGCCCCAAAGACCCATCTCTGCCTGATGCCCTCAACAAGTTCTATGCACGCTTTGAAGACCCGAACAGACCACCCAGCACCAGACTCACCTCGCCACCGGATGAAGAGCATCTCAGCGTGACCTCAGCAGATGTAAGGAGTACCTTCAGGAGGATTAATCCGCACAAAGCAACTGGCCCAGACAACATCCCCGGAAAAGTGTTGAAGGAATGTGCTGATCAGCTCTGTGAGGTGCTGGCAGACATCTTTAACACCTCACTTACCCTGGAGACAGTTCCCACCTGCCTGAAGACTGCCACCATCATCCCAGTCCCAAAAAGCTCTACAGTGACTGGTCTGAATGACTATCGGCCAGTGGCCCTCACCCCGATAGTCGCTAAATGCTTCGAAAAACTGGTCATGACTCACATCAAAACAACCATCAACATCAACGAGGACCCTCATCAGTACGCATACCGTGAGAACCGATCAACAGAGGATGCAATCTCCTCTGTGGTCCACACTGCGCTCAACCACCTGAAGCAGAAAAACTCTTGCGTCCGTATGCTCTTTGTGGACTTCACATCCGCCTTCAACACCATGATCCCCCAAACCCTGATGGACAAACTATCCACACTAAGACTAAGCCCCTCCATCTGCAACTGGGTACTAGACTTTTTAACAAACAGACCACAGTTAGTGAGGATCCACAACCTCTCCTCCTCCACCATAACCCTGAGCACTGGCTCTCCTCAGGGATGTGTGTTGAGCCCACTCCTGTTTACTCTGCTCACGTATGATTGTGCAGCTACCCATCCAGGCTGTCACATTGTAAAGTTTGCAGATGATACAGCGGTGGTGAGATGCATCACAAACAATGATGAGTCCAGCTACAGGCAAGCGGTGGAACACCTGGAGAGCTGGTGCAAAGAGAATAACCTTCACATCAATGTGAAGAAGACAAAGGAGATGATTGTGGACTTCAGAAGGAACAAAAACACCTACACCCCCCTGAACATAAGAGGATCTGCGGTGGAAGTGGTCTCCAGCTACAAGTACTTGGGTGTACACATGAATGACAACCTCAGCTGGAGCAACAACACCACCAGCCTGATCAAGAAAGCTCATCAGAGACTCTACTTCCTCAGACGGCTGAGGCGAGCTGGTCTGGGAAGCTCAGTCCTCACCTCCTTCTACAGGTGTGCAGTGGAGAGCATCCTGTGCTCGAGCATCAATGTGTGGCATGGAGGCCGCACAGCTGCAGAAAGAAAAGCTTTGCAGAGAGTGGTGAAGGCTGCACAGAAATCTGTTGGAATCAGTCTCCCCACCATCACAGACATCTACACCTCCAGATACAGGAAGAGGGCCACCTGCATCATGAAGGACCCCACCCACCCAGCACACACACTTTTTGCCCCACTCCCCTCAGGAAGGAGGTTAAGGAGCATTAAGTGTAGAACCACTAGACTGAGGAACAGCTTCTACCCTGAGGCTGTTAGACTCATGAATCTCTAACTAGAATAATCACTGTGAAAAACCATATCATGTTGCTGCTGTTCTGTTTCATGTTGCTGCTGATCTGTTTCAATGTTGATGTGTTCATGCGTGCACATCTGCTCACAGACTCATGTTCATGTATGTGCAGATGTTAAATGTTTTATGTTATGAGTGCTTAGTGTATATTTAGTTTATGTTTTTCTTAGTTCATATCTTAGATGTTATTACTGTTTTTCTTATACATTTTATTGTCGGATGTAACTGGGACCCCGTGTACATAATTTCGCTCCACCACATGTACCACATGAGGTGCGAATGACAATAAAGAAACTCTGACTCTGACTCTGATAGCTGAAAATCGATTGAGTTAAAACCTCAAATGTACCTCATGTACAGCCAGTAAACGTCCAAAGTATACATTTTAAATTCAGTTAATTTCTGTTTAATTCAGTTATTTATATTTATATATTTTTATTTATATATATTTTTTTTTATTTTTAAAAAAAATCTCAACTTTATGATTGTCTATTGTTGTCGTTGTCCACTGTTGTCATCATCACTCTGTTAAAATCAGGTCTCTCTTGTAAATGAGTCCCCGGGGCTCAGTGGGATTAACTTGTCTAAATAAAAGTCGAATTAATTAATTAATATAGTGCCGGTTCACAATACGGTCATGTCAGGACACTGAACAAAAATATTAAGGTGGGCCTGTGATCAGAAAGTCGCCGGTTCAACTCCCCGAATCGACTACAGTACATCAAAATGTGGGTGGGCAAGGTGAAACATCCACACCAGCCTCCACCTTTATTTGCCTCCACCCTGGGCCCTTGAGCAAGGCCCTTAACCCCCACCATCTGCTCCCTCGGGCATCCTAGATGGCAGCTCTCTGCTCCACATGGAGGGCAGTGGTAGCTCTGTGGTTGTGTCAGGAAGACCATCCGGTGTAAAAACCACTGCCGAGTCTTTGTACAAGTTAGTTCGCTGTGGCGACTCCTGAGGAAGGAAGCAGCTGAAAGAAAAAGAAAATAATAAAATAAAATAAATGCCAATTACTAAAAGTTATCTAAAGAAGCTAGCAAGTTAATGTATTAAAAGGCATACCATATTTTTTGCTGTATAATTTGCAGTTTTTTTGCATAATTTACAAGCCCTGCGATTCCCCATATTTATAAACCAATTTTTGTCTGAGATATGACCGTTTTTATTCATTCTGACTGAAAATATTAAACACTACCATTTTCAGCCGCTAGATGGCACTCGAGTAGTAAGGCATGCCATTGTATCATGTAATAGGTAAAAGTGGCTATTAATGACATTGCCGTAACCGGAAACCATTGTCTGCCTTGAACAACCGTCAAATCAGCGCCATTTTGCTGCACCACTCTGGCGAAATGCAGCTAATTTGACCATTGAAGTGCATTTATTAAGTAAAAGTTCAACTGAGACACACCTTTACTATAATGTCGAACAAACAAACAATTGTTTTAGGTGGTTATCTTGTTTATTTTCGAAGAAACACACAGCGAGTCCTCTGTCTGCGCGTGCCCGCTTCCACGAATCGGGTTTTGAAAATGCAGTTGATTTGACCATGAAAGTGCATTTATTAAGGAAAAGTTAGGCTGAGACACGTCTTTACTATAATTTCGAGCAAACAAATAATTGTTTTTAAGTGTTTATCTTATTAAACTTCGAAGAAATGCACAGCAACTCGTCCCTCTGCACGTGCCCGCTTCCGCAAATCTGCCTTTGAAAATGCAGCTGTTTTGACCATCAAAGTGCATTTATTAAGCAAAATTTAGACTGAGATACGTCTTTACTATAATTTCAAGAAAAAAATTGTTTTTAGGTGGTTATCTTGTTAAATTCTTGTTAAAGTCCTCCCGTGCATACTCCCGCTGCCGCCATTTGGCAGCCAATCGATTTTTGGCCCAACACCGGCCCACATTTCCGGGTTGTCAGCGGTGACGTGTAACAAACGCAATGCATCAGTGGTGACTAATAATAGATGCGATGTATATGACGAAGCAACATGTTTATGGACTTTTCCACTTTATTAGACATATTTGGACTGATGCGACTTATATGGCAGTGCAACATGTATGATGGAAAATACGGTATTTAATAAAACCCAATAAAGTTCAGTCAGGTCATCTGGATGGTTTATTTTTTTTTTGTTGAGACGCTTTGTCCTTCATCCAAAGGACTTAATCAGTCCAAGGACAACAAACTGAGTCCCACAAGCAGCACACTCACAGAGTGGACCAACCAGTTTGCTGGTGATAAGATGGTTTCTGGAGTCCACCCTCTCCCTCATTGACTCCTCTGAGGCAGCCATAGCTAAAGTGGTTAAAAACAACAAAGCTCATGCTCAATAATCCAGGTAGAAATGACAGACTGATGAAGTCCTTGGGATGCAGGACGAAAAGGCTCAACAACAACAACAAAAAAATTGTCCAGATGACCTGACTGACCTCTGTTGGATTTTCTACTTGGATTATTGAGCATGAACATTGATGTTTAATAAAAGTTCAGTCAAAGCTTTATTTTAAGCACTTGTTTAAAAAGAAGTTTATTTTATTGTAAAAATAACAGCCTACCTCCAGTGACTTGAAAGCCTGTTCATCTATAACCTCTTTCAGAGTTTGTCAGTTGTACTTCCTGTCAGCCTCAGCTGTTTAAGTTTTTAGACAAAATCTCAGCATGTTAATCTATAGGACGCAACTAAACTTTTCTTTTATCTCCTTTCTCAAAACAGAAAATACCCTCGATTGGTGGCAGAGCGGAGGTTTCAGTTGCTATCAGGGTGTTCTGCCATGCCACATCTGTTCAGCTGTCAAACACTGAGGCCCATCAATCAAGCAGCTGAGTGCACGAGCGTGTGCAGCGCGATGAACATCCATTAATCACTTGGAGACATGGACACCGGCGGGTTGGGTGGGGTGTTTAAGTGCTGTCATTCTGTCATGTGTAAGGGAGATGGGAAGTTATGCACACAATGGGTGATATCATGTGGGATTGTTCAGTTTAGCACCAAAGTTGGATAGAAAAGTGTTCAAGGATGAAAATTTTCACAAACCAGGAGTGATCCGATAGTAGGTGCATGAATGTGATAGGTGCTACATTTAAGATAAGATAAGATAGAACTTTACTGATCATGCAGAAAATTGGTTTCATGGCTACTTTTATATTCAGGGTTATCCAAATGTATGTCAAACAAATAAAATGCCAAAATTTGATTAACAAAATACTTAAAAGCAAATGTTTTGATCTTCAAAGTGTTTCTGTGGAAAACATATAAACAATAAATATTTTACTTGTTGTAGATAGCATTGTGAACAAACTCAGTTTTGAGAAACAGTTCTTTAAACATTTTTGCCACTGTTAGTTTTACTTTACATTGTTATTTACAATTAAATCCATGGTAGTGTGAAAGAGCAAACAGCAGAGGTAGCGGCGGTAGCGGCGGTAGCGGCGGTAGCGGCGGTAGCAGCGGTAGCGGCGGTAGCAGCGGTAGCGGCGGTAGCTGTGGCACTTCCCGCAGTGGTGTTTCCATATCATTATCCAAGGAGGGCGCCACGCCCTGTCAACAGAACCAAATCCCCCACTATCCACTCTGCTTTGCCACTTCTAGGTGGGAAGTGAAAATTAGCAGCTCAGCGTCTAAACCGTGCGCAATACAAACATTATCGCTATCACCCCGTCAACAACTGCCGGCACTAACGTAGTGCTAAGCTAGCACATAATACAGACGTAGAGCTCAGCTTCTCTTCTAACCCCACCCCTCGTCGACAACTGCGCCACTATCATAACACCACGCTTCTCTCACCCCACTCCGGTCAACAAAAACCCCTAAGAGATGAGCGGGCAAGTGATCTCGCGGAAACACTGTGCAGTAATATAGTATTTGTCTGTATAGTAAACCCTGTGAATCCAAACAAATCTGTACACAAATTCAACTAATTTAAACAGTGTACAAATATATACATGCAGTATATTTTAATCCCAAACTACATTTCTTCAGCACAAATTTCTGTATTCCCCTCCATGAGCCTTTCCCTCCACCTTGCACTGTTTTGCCAGAAATCTCACCAGCTTCAAATGTTGCTGCTGCCCTGCTCTAACCTAAGAAACTCAAGTTCAATGTTCTTTATTGTCATTCGCATCACATGTGGTACATGAGGTGGAACGAAATTGTGTACACAGGGTCCCAGATACACCCAACAATAGCAACATCTACATTGTGTAAGAAACAGTACTAAGGATCTACCATATTTTTTGCACTATAAGGCGCACTTATAAACCTTTAGTTTTCTCAAAAATCGACAGTGAGCCTTAAGGCGCCGGTGCGCTTTATGTATTAACTCTGGTTGTGCTTTCTGACCTCGAACCGATTTTTTGTGGTACAACTGAACAATCTTGAGTTATTGTGAATGAGTTGAATGAATTTTGACTTATTTGACTGTTTTGTTTCGCTTATTGCGCCTAATAATTCGGTGCACCTTACAGTCCAAAAATACTGTAAGATATAAACTAAAAAATACACTAAACTAAGAAACTATGGGTTTGTTACCAAAAATGTGTCTATTATCTTTAGTATTTCAGAAAAGTGTCAATAGTGCAAAGTATTTAATGCTATAAGTAAAATCCTTCCACTGTGCTGAAATGGCCCTCAGTTTGTAACAAAATATATTAATGCTATTAATTTTTTATATGAAATTACAAATATTCATGATACAAATAAGCCTATTTTAACAAATTATATTTGTTTTCAAAGGTTCCTTTTTAATGCAAAATGGACTGTGGTGTAAAATGGTTTTTGTTTCAGGTGCTATGAAATTTTTGAGATCTGAGTTCCCAGACTTTCCCGACTTTGGTATTGGCCTTACTAAGACTAGCCACAAAAATATACTCTATTTCACCAAATTAAGGTATTTCAAAAACAGATAAGCTGTTCATAACCTTTCCACAGAAACTTGCCACAAAACATAATGAATAACGTTACTTGTATAACATTTTTGGCATGGTAATAGTCCCCAACTGAAAAAAGATCAGCCGTACCTCTTTCTCTATAACTAGCACATGTGGGAAGAGATAATGCTGGTTATTCATTCAACCTTTATTTAAACAGATAAATCACATTGAGCCTTGAAGACTCATTTACAAGTGAGACCTGTTTGGACAGACAAAACCAGTGGTTAACTGGACACATGTAGGAGTTGGAGGCAAAAAAATTCCTATCAGACTTTTTTCTTGGCTGAGAAAAACCCCTAATATTGAAAAAACACCTCGTACAAACAAGCACATATTTACGTAGACATTCTGCAATAGAGAAGAGCAGGAAGAAGGAAGAGACGAGAGCGGTCAATAACGCCTACAGATGCTCTCGAGGTCACTGTAATCAGTCAATGTCCTCCGGTGAGATCCATAAACATTCTCGAGGTATGTCGAGGAATGGCCAAGAATAACCCCTGAGAATCCAGAGTCCTGAAATGATGACACAAAGTTTTTTCAGCGGGGTTTCATCTGGTTATCAGTTGGAAATTCCTCAGGGAGTGGGTGGTGAGCGTCAGATCACATTTTCTCCAGGTGAAATTCAGAGAAGGTGGCCTTCAAGGACACCAAGGCGACCAAAAATAAAGATAAACACAGTTGTTTTGGGGACAGGCAGAACTTAATGACATCTGCCTTGAGTCTGTGTTTGGTCCACTCGGGTCCGAAATGTCCAAATTAACATGGCCACACCGATGGAACATGTCTGAGTAAAAATCCCCAAGATATGATCCATTCAGCCCAAAGCATTTGAGTCCGGGTACTCGAGACATGAAACCAAACCATCATAAAGGCAAGCAGCATGATCGGGTCCAAATTTGCTGCTGACGACTTCCTTGATTGTAGATAAAAACCAAGACCAGCTGAATCCAAAAAGCAGGAACCAGTTATCGTGAATTCAATTAAATATGTGTCCTTAAAATCCACAGATGGCAGCAGAGATAGACACATCATCAAGTCTTCCAGTCGATGAGATATCCAGCTGCGTACGTGCCAACAGGGTAAATCGGCTCGACTAAAGCCTGTCTTCTCTTGAAGAAATGTTGTAAATTGAGTTGAGGGACCAACTGGTCAGAACAAGTCCATAATTATGGTTCAGAAGAAATGCAAGAGGGTCTCAGAGTCTCAGAAGCAGTTTCACAGACAGACAGAGCAGCAAAGCAGAGAGGGAGGGAAGCATCCGATCTCGGCTTGAGCAAGTGGTGAAGTGAAGTGAAGGTTAACGCTGCCCAATTATACAATTTCCAAATAGATTTGAACTTTGAACATGAATTTGGTTAAGGTAACTCCTGCATAAACAAATTTCATAATTTTTAAAGCTTAGCCTAATAGTAACAAAGTCCATGCTCAATAATCCATGCATCCATGCACACAATCCATCATTTTTCAGTCAGGTCATCTGGACAGTTTCTTTTTTTGTGTTGAAACGTTTCGTCTTCGATTCGGAAGGCTTCCTCAGTTTTCATCTGGATTATTGAGCATGGAGTTTGTTGTTTTCAAGCCGGTTTGACATGACTGTCAACAAGGAAGAGGGCCGGCAATGGAGGAGGGGGCATGACAAAGAGACCATATTAACACCAACATAACTGGTTTGTTCCACTTTGGAGTAAGCTGTTGGGGGAAGAATCAGTTTTGTTGTGTGTTTGACTGATGAAGCCTTCCGGATTGAAGGCGAAACGTTTCAGCACAAAAAAAGAAACTGTCCAGATGACCTGACTGAAAAATGTTGGGTTTAGCCTAATAGGTTAGGAAGTCATCTCTTCAGGCTAAGTAAAGTCCATGTAAAGATGTAAATTTTTTGTATTGCAGCATACATGTATTTGGCCTAACGACTGTCTCAAGGGAACAATACTTGGCTTTAGATCAGACAGAAATGCTCATTTCATAAACAGTTGCTGCTTTTACCTTCAGGGGTTCCTCCCTGCTGGAACAACTCGGTAAAACGGCATGAAATCGACAGCAACATGTTAATTAACACTCAGGGAGCATTATTATAATGCACCAGAGGGAATTGTTGTAGATATTAAAGGCCTCTGGGGTGAACTCCAGCAGAACATGACTGTGGGAGAGCGAAAATACAAGGTTTTTGTCAGTAGATGTGGCTGAATCCAGATTTTAATGAAACTGGAGGTTGTGTGAAGGAAAAAGTGAGGAGTGTGGTGGGCTCAACCACTTTCACTAAGTTTTATTGTTAATCAAATATGTATATTAATCTACTGCATCTCAAGTGTTTCTCCATATGGTCATTGGCTCATTTTTTTTTTTTTTTTTTTTTTTGGCTTCTTAATCCAGGGGTCGCTACAGCGAACTAACTTGCATAAAGACTTGGCAATTGTTTTTTACGCCAGATGCCCTTCCTGACACATCCACAGACCACTGAGCTACCACAGCCCTCTGTGTGCAGCAGCGAGATGGGCACCCAGGGGAGCAAATGGAGGGAGTTAAGGGCCTTGCTCAAGGGCCCAGGTGGAGGAAGATGTAGGTGCGTCGCCTGTTCCACCCACATTTTGATGTTGTCAGTCTGGGGAGTTGAACAGCGCGCTTTAGATCACCGGCCCACCTTCTCTAACCTCTGCACCACCACTCCCCCAGGACATTGGCTCTTTTGATTGCAGGTATTTACACTTACTTGTATGTGTGGGGAAACAAAATTAAAATTGTTGTGTTTTAGTCCAGAATGTCAATGAAGTTTATCAAATCTACTAGAATAAGTTGAACTGACAAACAAGATAAGCATGCATTTGCTTAGAAAATATATTTAGTTGAGGGTTTTCAGCTAAGATTATAAATAAACCATAGTAAACAAGAGCAGATTAACCAAATCTGGCTTTGTTTTTTGCATTTTTGTCACCAGTTACTGAATCCTCACACAGCCAAATGAAATTTTCTACAAAAGTATGGTTATAATCCAGTCAATTTTACTTTTTATTTTATTTTATTTTATTTTACAATATTTATTTTTTCATTGAGCTAAAGTTTGATGCGGTAGTAGCGAAGTCACCTGTAACATATACTCTGAACACTAACAGAGCTCACAGTGTCACATGAGATTGCACATACTGTAATGTTTTAAGTTTTAATTATAATGCATCAGTCCTCTCTCTACACAAGATGATATCACTTTAAACCAGCGGCGATTCTAGAATCTGACCTTTAGGGGTGCTCAACCCCCAGTGCTGGCAATGGCTCTTGGCTTGAACAACGTGGTGGCCGTTGTCGTCAGAAGCATTCATAATGTGGAGAGGACACGGGATCCTCCCCCCAAAAATTTTAAATAAAGTCAATGCCATTTCCTGCATTCTGGTGTATACGTGTTGTTAAACATCTACATTTACCTACATAGGTAAACACTTGATTTAATAACTATTTTAAAGAACATGGCACAACAAGAAGTAGCGCTAAGCTAGCGATGTGCAATACAGATGCGCTAGCTAAGATGCTACAGACATAGCGCTCTGCTTTACATTACATAACCTAATAGACGCTTTGTACAAAATCATAATAAATAAAGACTAAACTTATGCAACCAGAAGTTGCAATATATATCTATATATAGAACATACAATGTTCCTACCCTCATCTATGGTCATGAGCTTTGGGTTGTGACCGAAAGAACGAGGTCTCGGATACAAGCGGACGAAATGAGTTTTCTCCGCAGGATGTCTGGACTCTCCCTTAGAGATAGGGTGAGAAGCTCGGTCATCCGGGAGGGAGTCAGAGTAGAGCCACTGTTTCTCCACATCGAGAGGAGCCAGTTGAGGTGGCTCGGGCATCTGTCTGGACCTCCTTATTTGGGCTGCTACCCCCGCGACCCGACCCCTGATAAGCGGAAGAGAATGGCTGGATGGATGGATGGATAAACAAAACATTCTAAGTAGTAGTCAGTATGGGTTTAGAGCAAAAAACTCTACATCAATGGCTCTCATGGAAGTAATAGAACAAATAACTACTGCTGTTGATCAAAAACAATATTGTTAGAATTTTTGTTGATTTAAAAAAAGCATTTGATACTATTGACCACACTATTCTCCTTGAAAAATTAAATAAATATGGTATAAGATGACCAGCATTACACTGGGTATCTAGCTATTTAAAAGATAGGAAACAGTTTGTACAAATAAATGGTGTAAGATCTGACCTGTGCATTATCACTTGTGGAGTTCCTCAAGGCTCTGTACTTGGACCAAAGTCATTTATTTTATATGTGAATGACTTAATGAATGTATCAGGACTCCTCAAATGTGTCCTTTTTGCAGATGACACCACATTTTTTTGTTTGGGTAAAGATGTAAAACGGATGTTGGAATTGATGAAGACATAATTTGATAAAATACAAATTTGGTTTAAAATTAATAAATTATCATTTAATTTAGATAAAACTAAATACATGATATTTAGTAACAAAAAGAAAACTGTTGATGATCCATTTAAAATTGAGGGTGTTGAGATTTGTAGAGTTAATGAAATGAAATTTTAGGTGTAATCATTGATGAACAGCTAACATGGAAAAATCACATAAATTCTGTAAGAACAAAAATATCTAAATCTATTGCAGTACTATACAAAGTCAGGGAATTATTAAATGATAAAGCTCTGTACATGTTGTATAACACAATCATTGTTCCACATTTAATCTATTGCATTGATGTTTGGGGGGAAGCGTGTAAAACATTTACAAAACCTATTTTTATTTTACAGAAAAGAGCTGTAAGAATCATCACCAGAAAGCATTACAGTCACCCATCAAGCACATTATTTTATCAACTGAAGTTATTGAAGTTCCATGATTTGGTAGATTACAGTATTTTATCAGTTATGTATAGGACTCAAAAAAACACATTACCATTAAATATCCAAAGAAATTTTGTTAAAAGACAAAGTTGTTACAATCTTAAGGGGATAGAGATATTTGTCAAACTAAAATTCAGAACTAGTCTGAAGGGAAGGTCTACCTCAATCCAAGGAGTTGGATTGTGGAATGGTCTAGAGTGTGATGTGAAAAATGTCAAGTCAATGTGTACATTTAAGAAAAAGATCAAAGCTGAATTGTTAAAAAAAAAAATATGAAGTAGCTTAGTGTGTGTTTTGTATTAGAATTAGAAAAATTAGAAAGAGTTATTCATTTTGTTCTGTTACTTGAAAATTATTATGATTGAAATAGTTTGAAAAAAGGGGCAGATATAAGATTTTTTCTTCTTTCTGCTGCCTTTCATTTTAAATCTCTTGTATCTTTTTTTATATTGTTATGGAATTGTTTTGTACTTTTTTTAAATGAATAAGCTTTATACCATGGATAGAACATACAAAACAAAGCACAACTAACTTTAAGCACTAACCTTTAATTTAATCATTAATCATATTGTACAATGTAATTATGACAAAAAATGGAGGATTTACTTGCAGTTACCTTCGTACAGATGAACATGTGGTACTTCCTGTTTATCACTGTTGTATTCAGCTGCTCACGAGGTCGGCCGCAGGGCTTTAGCCATCTTTTACATTTTTCCAGGCTCAGTTTAGGTGTTGGAAACAGAATCAACTGTATTCCACCTTCTAAAATAGGACTATTCAACTAAACTGCTCAGGTGGCCACAGTTACTGAAAGTTAGCAGCTCAGGGGCTGAACATCCAGCGATTAAAGTCATTATGTAAATAAACCAAGTATTACAACGACTGGTTACCATTTTAAATTTGTTCATTTTGTTGCACTGAATCATAAATGCAATAAACAGAACCCAAAAACCAAAACCACCCCTCAAAACATCAGGGTGCTTTGAGCACCCCCAAAAAGAGGCTAAAATCGCCACTGTCGTGCACCGCACTGCATACCAGAATTTAAAACAAACATTTTATCTAACCCAACAAGTTTCAGTCAGGTCATCTGAACGGTTTCTTTTTTTTTTGTGCTGATATGTTTCACCTTCCAGTCAAGTCAAGTCAGTCAAGGAAACACAACGCAAAACTTATTCTTCCCCCAAACAGCTTGCTCAAAAGTGGAACAAACCAGTTATGTTGGTGCTAAGACGGTGTCTTTGGCACGCCCCCTCCTCCGGTGCCGGCCCTCTCCCTCGTCGACAATCATGTCAAACTGGAGAAGCCTTCTGAAAGGAAGGTGAAACGTTTCAGCACGAAAAAAAAAGAAACTGCCCAGATGACCTGACTGAAAATTGTTGGATTGTGTACCTGGATTATTGAGCATGGACTTTGTTGATTTTATCTAATCTTTTAGTGCATGTTGTGAGTGACTCTCAACTACCAGGTTTTATCTCAATGTCTATTAAATTGAATGGGTTGTCTTGAATTAGATTGACTTCAATAGTTTATCAGTTGGATATTCAGTGATTACTTTCAGAGTTTTACCTAAATGAGTCCAGTGTTTCATGAGATATTTTGCAAACAGATAAACACACAGACAAAACCAATTTTATTCTATTGCCTGCCTTTCATGGCAACCAACAACTATTCTCAAGTCTTTAACTTCCTTAGGCCGTACCAGTGGCTCATTTGCTAAAAAATTATGAAGACCTGAGAACTGAAATACTGATTTAAAAGAACTTAAGGAAAAATCCTACAAGGTACATGAATGTGCAAAACGTGATCCAATCCCAGAGCCTCGCTATAGCCTTTGGTGTGCAATAATTTATTTTAGGTATACATTTCGAAACAATCCATGAACTTGAAAAGAAATCCTCAGTGGAAAGGATTTTATTGCCAAACGGTTAAAAAAAATAAATGAATATTTTATAATTTATAATGGTTGTCATATAAATACGTCACCATGGGATTTAAAGACTCACTAGGAGGACAAACAGTGTCACAGTTTGTTTGTTCACCACTACTTTGTAAACCTTGTTACATAGATTTATCATTTATTTGAGAAGAAATGCAAAATATTTGTTTTTGCATTTAATGTTCATCTCCATAACCAATAGAGTTGGTCCCTTGAAGCTCTCACAGAATACCAACTTTTACGTATAATATCATTTGAAGAAAACTTATTTTTACTCAGATCTTTATTGATATGTATTTTTTGTTTGTTTGTGGATTTATTTATTTTTTCACGGAGAAAAGCAAGCAGAAACGAGTAAAAAGAAGAGGATGAATGGTTAACGCGTTAAGTTCTTGGCAAATTTAATCTCTTTTAAAACCCTAAGAAAAGGTCCAATGCAACATTTTTCAAAAATGCAAACTAATAGTTACATTTTTTTCAAGTATTAATATTAAGTTAGCCTTTATTTTATCAGGGATTACATCCTCTTGAAATGATACCATCTTACAAAAAGAAAAATGGGTGATTTTTATTTTTTTTTTCTAAACCATCCATTTCAAAATCGAACTGGTTTAACCTTCAGCCATCTGATTTTTTTTTTTTAAAACATCAAAAGAATATGTCAGACTTCAAAGACTGTTTTGATCTCCACAAGATTCTGACCTGATAAAATGAGGATAATAAACACAACCAAAGGACGGTGGTCTTGTGGTTCGCGGCGCGGTTAAACCACTCGCAGCCTTTTTACCCATCAGGTCAAAAGTGCTGATGGCTACAAAACAATTAGGAACATTATGAGTGTTGGAAAAGGTCCACTAACATTTGATTTGCACTGAACCTGTGTTCAAGTGTTTACATGGGTTTGAGTCTGATGAATGAGAAACGTGGATCTCTTGATCAGTAATACCAGGATAAAGGTGGACTCAAACGAAACCACAAAAAAAAGCATATTCTCAAAAACTACAGAGTTTGATAAAAATCTGCAAAAATCCTTCCATTCATCATCTTTACCCACTTCTTCTACAAAGTATTTCAGGTCGCGGCTGTCACTGGTTCCCAGAGGTCTCTGTGTGGGAGGGCGGGTACACCATGGACAGATTTCTAGTCCATCTCAAGGCCACATAGAGACAAACAACCAGTCAATTGCACTTCAGTTCAGTTCAGTTTATTTCTATAGCGCCAAGTCACAACAGAAGTCATCTCAGGGCACCGAACAGAAACATTCATATATAAAAATAACAATGTAACGTTATTTATCTGAGGAGCAGACTGCTTTGAGTTCAACGCCATCACAGAACTCTCATTTTGAGCAAGCATGAAGGCGACAGTGGAAAGAAAAATCTCCCTCATGAGGAAGAAACCTTTAGCTCAGGACAAGCGGCCATCTGCTTCGACTGGCTAGATTTGGTAGGAACAGATACACAATGGCAGGTCAAGAATCACATGTTGAGATAGAAACAGTATCAAATGAAAACTATTCAATTTTAACAATTAATTTAAGGAAATGAGGTCAGTTTGTCCTCTAGTAGTCTAAGCCTATAGCAGCATAACAAGGCAACCCTAACTATAGGATTTATCAAAAAGGAAAATCTTAAGTCCAGTCTTCAAACTGGACAATGTGTCAGCCTCACAGACAGAAACTGGAAGTTGGTTCCACAAGAGAGGAGCCTGATAACTGAAAGATCTTCCTCCCATTCTGCTTTTGGAAACTAAGAACCGCAAGTAAACCTGCAGTCTGAGAGCGAAGTGCTCTGTTGGGAAAATATGGAACAATAAGATCTCGAATATAAGATGGAGCTAGGTTGTTGAGGGCTTTGTAGGATAAAAGTCATCTTACTTAAGGTTAGAATCACTCTCTCACTCGCACCTAGGGACAATTTAGAGTTACCAATCAGCCTAACATGCATGTTTTTGGTCTGTGGGAGGAAACCGTAGTACCTGGAGAAAAGTCACTCAAGCAAACGCCACCGAGAAAGATTCTTGGCCGAGATGGGATCCGGCGACCTCTCGCTGCAGCTGAGCCACCGTGTCGCCTCATCTACAAACATTTCCTTTTTAAAAAGTCACCAAAAAAAAAACATCTTTAAAAATCAAGTTTGTTTAAAAAATGAATAGCAATTTAGTGCAAAAGAATGAAGGATGTTTTCTGGGAGCAGGTAAAGTTTGTCTTTAGTGCACTGAATGAAGTTTCTCAAACGGAGCCGCTGGCTCCATTGAGGCAGGTGGGAGGCATCCATTCCTCTGATTTAGTAGCTGGGACTTTTTTCATGAGACGCAACCCAAACACATGGGAGGAGGGAAAAAAAGGTAACACATTCATGCATAAAAACAAACAAAAAACACTCAACATTAAGTTAAATATGAAGCGATGTACAGTATATCCTATGTTATTACAGAAAATGTAAAACAATCTGTTATATTTGTGCGGTTAATGATTCAGGAAATTAATGTACGCCCCACTAATATTTTTGCTCAGGAGCCGCCACTGAACAGAGCAGGTAATTTTCAGTCTCTGGAAAACTGTCATGTCTATTTGGGTCATAGTGACATTGGATTTACAAGAGTTTTGAAAAAACTTTAACTTTTAGATTATGTCTCTTGAGAAACTTTAAGTGGGTGACAAAATTCATGCGCAATCATCCAGGTACCAAATCCAATAATTCTCAGTCGGGTCATCTGGACAGTTTCTTTTTTATAGAGACGTTTCACCCTCTATCCGGAGGGCTTCATCAGTCAGCGGAGTTCCAGTAAACTGTTTCCCCACCAAGCAGTAAAATCCTTAAGTGGACCAACCAGTTTGCTGGAGCAGCAAACAGTTTACTAGAACTCCTATAACTGATGAAGCCCTCCAGATAGAGGGCAAAACATCTCTCATCTCATCAACTGAGAATTATTGTATTTGGTACTTGGATGATTTTGCATGAACTTTATTGCCTCTAACCACTTTGGCTGCCTGCCTGGGAGGAGTCGACGAGGGACAGGACGGCCCCCAGAAACCATCTTAGCTCCAGCAAACTGGTTGGTCCACTTAATGAGTTTACTGTTTGGTGGGGAAGCAGTTTACTTGAGACTCCTCTGACTGATGAAGCCCTCTGGATAAAGGGCGCAATGTCTCTATAAAAAAAGAAACTGTCCAGATGGCCCGACTGAGAATTATTGGATTAAGTGGGTGTTTTTGTTTCTTTAAAAATAACTATCATTGACTTTTTTACTAAGGTATAAATGCTAAATAAAACTAAATAAAATAGCATATACATTAAATGTTTTGTTCAATAGTTACCAATAGTTGGCACTTATCAGTTGTGACAGTTATAGCACACAAAGTATAGAAAAAGAGGCAAAAGTCTTTGTTTGGGTTAGGTTAATAGTTTATTAACAGCGTGCCAGGTTTTTAAACTTGTGAAATTACTTTCTCAAATACAATAAATTGGTATGGGGAATGCTACATTAGTTCATACTACACCTTTAGACTTTTGCATGACATGCCTCTAAATTATTATTTTTTTTAACCGAAGAACATCTGTGTCACTAGGCAAATGTATGTTGCAGAGGGTGCTGCGGTTGCTGAATGTATTCGTTCGCCAGGAGAGGAGCTGAGTAAAATGTTGGATAATTTAATTATCCTATCATCAACTCATTAAATAATTAAGCCACACAAGGAAACTAGGAGATCTTTATCACCCAGGTTTAATTTTGCAAGAGAAGCAGTAGTTGAAAAAACAAGCATCAAGATGTTACATGTCGCTTCGTCTCACAAGGTCTGCTCACAGGCAGTAGAAAGAAGTGTCTTTATAATGGTTATCAGGCAAAGGCGAGGTCAAGACAACTCTGCTTTCCAGCTTAGGGCCTTGAAGTTTATCAGGCTTTGTGCTCCTGCAGGTTCCACTTTGCAAAGACAAAACAACTCTAACACACACATGGTTCTATAACATCTGACATTAGTAAATGAAAAACATCCGTGACCTTTACATCATCTTCCCACATCATAAATGTTTTGATTTACTAAACGTGCTACTCTGGCAGATTGAAATATTCATCAGCCTCAACATCATTGACATATCTACAGACTGTCTATGCTTCACACACATTCATTGTAGTAACTAACCAGCGTACTTGCAGGTTTCAGCAAATCCAACTTAAGATTTTTTAAGACATTTTAAATACCATATTGAATGAAAAAACTATAAATATAGGTGATGGTTGGGAAATCCTGCTGTATTGAAACCAAGCATAGTGGGTGTATCACTCTGTGAGACACATTCAAGTTTAGTTTTTCTGCTTATTGAACATAAAGTGACATTCAGTGCTCTCTGCTTCAATAACTGCAGTGTTTCCCCTACCACCATACAAGAAGGGCGTCGCACCCTGTCAAAAGAAAAGATCGCCCTGCCTACTGAACCACACACACTGATGTAGCGCTAAGCTAGCAAAGCGCAATAGAGGCACGCTCAAAAGCTAGAGGTAGCGCTCCAATTCCCTCACCCTGAACCATATCCCAAGCCCCCACCCTCGAAACTGTTTGGTACAAACAGCGCAACACACATGTCCCCCACCCACTAGCTTCGGATGCTATCAGCCATTAAATGGCTGTTATTAGTCGTTATCATCTCCATATGTAGCGGTCAGACTGCCCCTCTTGTACTTCCCAGTGGGTTTAAAGGTACGTTGCTAGCGTTTTTAGCGATGATAATAGGCTCTATTTGTAGCTTTGTTAGCGCTCATAATTGTTTCACGTGGTTAGGTTTAGAGTAAAGGGTCTGGCGGTTAGGTTTACGGTCTTGGTTAGGTTTAGGCACAAGGGTAAGGGGGTTAAGTTTAGGGTTGGTCCTCAGGGTCAGGTGTAAGCTTACGTTTAGGAAAAGGGTTACATAAGCTGAAAACAACTAAAAATACACGTCCTAGTTTACCCCAGTGTGACGCTGCCTATTATCAGCAATAATAACGATAATAACGTACCTTTGAACCTACTAGGAGGTGGGTGGGACAGTTTGACCGCCACATATGGGGATGATAACAACTAATAATGGCCATTTAATGGACTGATAACATCCGAAGACGCTCCCCCTCCCCGGCAAATCGACAAAAATCACAGAAGACATAAGCGCTCTGCCAAGGCAAGTAATGTAGGAGAAACACTGAACTGTATGTACAAGTGCAGTTATTTAGTTGGAAACATCCAGCAAGAAAGACATCTACTGAATTATTTTATGGCTAGAAGCTCAATTGTGTCTTAATGTCATTTTGCCTTCATATACGAAGATAATCAAATTGTCTCAACAAGAAAAGAAACCGTCCAGATAACCCGACTTAACTTCCTTTGCTGAAGGGAGGTGACCCCACCTCACTGAACAACTATCGACCAATCTCTAAACTCTGCATTTTAGCCAAGGTTCTAGAAAAACTGATAAACTCTCAAATCAAAGATTACCTGAACTCATTTAACATCTTACCTCCACATCAATCTGGTTTCAGGAAACAACACAGCACAACCACTGCTTCACTGAAGGTTCTTAATGATGTTGTTGAAGCACTGGATGCAAAGGATTATTGTGCTGCACTTTTCTTAGACCCGTCTAAAGCTTTTGACACTGTGGATCATAACATCTTGTGTCATAAACTCTCAGAAATTGGTTTCTCAGAACACACCATTGGTTGGTTCTCTAACTATCTTTCAGACCGGAGGCAATGTGTTCAACATAATGGTACTTCCTCCAGTTATTTAACAGTCAACAATGGTGTACCACAAGGCTCAGTCTTAGGACCCACCCTCTTTACAATCTACATACATAATGTAGGTAAAAACATCCCTAATGCATCCATACATTTCGATGCTGACGACACAGTTGTTTATTGCCGAGCTAAAACTGTTGCTAAGGCTTTCCAGCTTTTGAAATCTGCATTCAACATCATCCAGACTGATTTCTTTCACCTCAAACTTGTCCTAAATGCCGACAAAACCAAAGGGATGCTTTTTTCAAATAGGAAGTTGGTCCCAGCAGTTCTTCCTCCGATTTTATCCTCAAATGGTGTCCCCATTGAGTTTGATGATTCCTATAAATATTTGGGTATCTTGGTCGACTCACATCTCTCTTTTAAGCTCCATGTGGAAAACTTGATAAAGAAACTGAAAGTTAAACTGGGTTTCTTTTTCAGAAACAAATCCTGTCTAACCCTGAATGCTAGAAAACGCCTTGTATCTGTGACTTTCCTTCCCTCAATTGATTATGGTGATATTATTTACATGATCGCTCCTACAAGAACCCTGCAGATGTTGGATGCTGTCTATCATGGTGCACTAAGATTCATAACTGGCTGTGATTATCATACCCACCACTGCACCCTGTATTCACTGGTTAACTGGACATCATTAACTTCACGCAGACTCTCTCACTGGTATATTTTCATCTTTAAATCACTTCTTGGTCTGCTGCCTTCATACATCTCCTCCTACATGTCTCTGCGTGAGTGCAGCTACGGAGTGCGCTCTCAGGACATTATTACCTGCAGTGTTCCCTCAATGAGGACTGAACTAGGCAAAAGGGCCTTCTCCTACTCCGCTCCTGTTTCCTGGAATATCTTACAAAAAGATTTGAAGCTCTCGACCTTGACCTCTCTAAGTGTCTTTAAGAATCTGTTGGACACCTGGCGGGGTCCAATGCTGACATGTTCCTGTTGTTAGTTTTCTACATTTGTCTTGGAATCTAGCTGTTTTTTTGTTTTGTTACCTTTTCCTTTTAGCCATCCTATTTGTTAAAAAAAACAACAACAAAAAAAAACTGTAGTATGCTTTTTTATAACTGTTTATTGTTGTTGCTGTTGTCCATTGTTGTCATCTTTCTTTGTTGAAATCAGGTCTCTCTTGTAAATGAGTCCTCGAGGCTCAATGGGATTTACCTGTATAAATAAAGGTTGATTGATAACTTTGTTGGATTTTCTACCTGGATTATTGCGCCTGAACTTTTATGTTTTTAACCACTTTGGCTATGATTGCCTCAGAGGATTCGACGGGGGAGAGGGCGGGCCCCAGAAACCATTTTATCACCAGCAAACTGGTTGGCCCACTATGTGGATGTGCTGCTTGTGGGACTGAGTTTGTTGTGACCCCTCGGTCTGATTAAGTCCTTTGGATGAGAGACGAAACATCTCAACAACAAAAAGAACTTTCCATTTTTATGTTTGCAAAACTTTTCATCATCTGTGACAACTAAAACGTTCTAAAATGTTCATGTTGCTACCTGCATTAACATGCTCACAAAATATAATTTCACAAGTAGACAACAGTGGTGTTTATAGCCATTTATTCCTTAAAATCAATCACCACATTTTAATCGCTGCGCTAACATTTGAAAGCGAGGAGACTTGTCTTGAATATAAGCTGCTTTGCTGGAAGACATTTTGCAAGTCTCTCCTCTCCCAGCCTCCAAACTCAGATGTAGCAATTTCACACAAAAATACAATAATAACCAATGACCCAGGCTGCCCACTCCACTGTCACTTCACAAAACTCCCCTCTGGCTAAATACTTGTAAGGTTTAGACTAAAAAAAAGCCTATTTCTGCTGAAGCATGGCTCCGCATAAGCCACAGTAATACTTAAGTGTCTTTACAATGGCAGATTTAATGTACAATTTGACATTCTATCTGTGCCATAGTGGCTAGAGCTAAAACCCCTAACATACTTAGAGATACTCCCATTTGAATAGGAAGACATGCAAAATTATTGAAAGCTGAAGCACACAAGTTTACTTGCTTGCATACATAAACTGAGTGTTTTTGTAGCAATAATGGTTCATATTTGTGCTGTGGTTACGTTTCTTATTGGTCGTGTGAATGTTTATAAAGCATTCACACTATTGTGAACCATTTTTCTTCTGTACATTTTTCAGCATCTTTCTCGTTCCACAATTTTGTGCTATTTCAACAAATCATAAATTAAAACGTTCATCTCTTTCAGGACAATCCTGTTATGACTTTTGGTATTTATGCAACTTTGGCTTTTTGAAATATTTAGCCTTTTCTGTCATGTTTTTCCTCATAGAAAATGAATTGAGCTCATTTTACATCCTTCAGATCTTTAGATCTGTTTACAACATTTTACTGCTCCTTTCACATTTTGTTCTGGTTCAGCTTCTTTGTGCAAACTTAAACATTTTTTCAGCTACTTTCAGCTGGGGTTTTTTTTTTTCTGTTGTTTTGTGCTCATTTCAACTTCTTTCTGCTATCTGCAAAATTTTTATGCTTCTTCTAACATCTTTCTGCTAATTTCAGCTTGTTATGCTCCTTTCAGCTTAATGCTGCAAATTTCAGCTTTTTCTGCTACATCTTTAGCTGTTTTATGTTAATTTGAACTTTTTCATCTAACTCCATATTTTTTACAATCCCTACAACTTTTTTTTGTTTTAATTCAGCAAATATTTGCTCTCTCCACTTCCTTCTTGTAATTTGAACTGCTTTCTGCTTTTTTTAGCTACTTTTCAGCTATTTTTTGCTCATTCCTGTTTTTTCAGATAATTTCTCCTTTTTTGTGCATTTTTGCTTCTTTCAGCCTAATTGGGCAAACATGTGTTCTTTCTGCTTTATTCTGCTAATTTTAGCTGGATTACCTTTTCAGCTACTTTTTAAGCATTTTACCTCATTTTAGCTGTTTTCAGATTAATTCAAGTTTTTTGTGGTAAGTTCTGCTGCTTTCAGTCTAATTAACATCTTTCTGCTATTTTTTAGGTTGTTATTCTCCTTTCAGCTTATTTTCTACTAGTTTCAGCTTTATTTGCTATTTCGGCTACTTTTAGCTGTTTTGTGCTAAATTTAACTTTTTCAGCTAATTCCACATTTTTGAGCTCATTTCACCTTATTTCACTTCCTCCTGGTAGTTTAAGCTTCTTTCTGCCTTTTTAGCTAATTTCCTAATTTTTGTGCTCATTTCTGCTTATTTAAACCCAATTCAACAAATTTGTGTTCTTTCTGCTTTCTTATGCTAAAGTAGACTTAGTTTTACATTTCAGCATGTTTTTTTTAGCTTACTTCAGCTGCTTTTTAGCAATAAGCATTCACATTGCATTTTCACAGGAAATATAATTTCTCTAGTTGTAAGCTGTTGTGACTCAGTGGAGATCCAAGCAAACCAGCAATGTCATACTCTGTAGAGATTTATACTTTCATCAGCCTGTAAATAACATTTCATGCTCATTAGAAAACTGATCTATTTGATGTGGAAAAAAAGAGAATCCAATATAATCCAAACACTTTGTCTTTTTTTTTTTACCCAGTGTTTTGCTCATTGCTATAGGATTTGTTTTTCCTCTCTAACCCCCCCCCCCCCCCCCCCGAACATGGAGTGCACACCCAAGCTTCCACAGACCAGTTTTATTTCAGCTCAGAAATGTTTCTAATCTGAACCTTAAATGAATGGTCTTTTAAACTTACATCTTCTACCTAAAACACTGTAGAAACACAAACATTGGTCTTCTATTTATGGATTCAAGGATGTAAATTTAAGATTTGACTTTTTTGCACAGAAACTGTTGGTTTGAGGCCCTGATGTGTATGCATGTCAGTGTATGTTACTTTTCAGTGTCTTGTTAACTTAGCAGCCAGGGAGAGACAGACGGGTGTGTGGTTACCATGGTGATTGTAATTAGCCACTGGCAGCAGCGTTAACATTTCTTTTGAACTTAGTTCTCGTCACACTTCCTATTTGGTTCCTACATCTATATGTAGACATATGCATTTATTACACAGTTAAACTGGAATTTTAGGAAGTAACTGCATACATATATATATATATATATATATATATATATATATTATTTCTTCAAACAGTTTTTTGTTATTACATTTTTTTAATACAGTAAACAGTTTAAAGATTGAACCAATCTTTCTGCAGTCTATTCAAAAAACAGTATGACATTTAGAACGATACGCTACTTTGCTTTCCTTCAGTGCTTTGAATTTGGAGAGAAAAAAATGGTATCAGTAAATTAATCTGGAACCAGAAGCTTAGCATACAAATTGAAAAGAAGTAACCGTTTGTAGACGCACAAAATAAGCTTTTTCATGTCTGAAATGACCTTTTTTTTTTTCGTGAAAGCTGAATGAACTGTAGTGAGCTTCTTCTTGACTCCCCAGGGTCCAAACAGACTTATCTCTGTCGACCCCTCCACCCTTCCTCTGCATCCATACAGTGTTTTAATCCGTCTGTAACAGCTGGATACATTGATACAGAAAGCACAAACAAAGATCAGAGACATTTTACAAATAAAACGCTTCACTCCTGTTATAAATACAAAGCTGGGCAAGAGTCTGACGGTCGTCTGGCAAGGGAGTGATTACCTGCTGGAACCGCTTTGCTAAAACATGGATGGGGGGGACGTCCAACTCCTAGTGACATAATGACAAATAAGTGCATTATCGCCTATCGCTTTGTTTGGAAACATTGTTTATTTTATCGTCACAGTTGTGGTTGTGCTTTACTTTAAATGCAGCTTGGCTTCCTCAGTTATCTCCCAGGGCTTCACTGTGACTCGAGTTGCCAAAATCGGTAATGAGCCTCGGCAGGAAGGATGTGGTATGTAAAGTGATGGGAGAAGTGTTGCTTCACATTCTTCTTCATCACTTATTTAGAAAAAGAGTATCCATGGAGTCTTAAAAGAGCACAGTAATTAACTGATGGAGTTTTAGATAGAAGAGTGAATTCCTGACGTATGTATTTAGGTGGGCTAATGGTTCCTTTAGGAATGTATATCACCCGCCACCTTTTATGCTTGACTTTTAACTCTGCAATCTTATGTTGGATTTGTTATTATATTTTGTCAAATCTTAAAAATTAACATTATATGTGACATTGCTCAATATAGTGAAAACTTGATTCATCTGTTAAAAATTAGGGATGGGGCCGATCCGATCCAGTATCGGTATCGACCTCCGATAACAGCATAATTTACGTATCAGATTTTTCCGATCCAACCTGCAGACATTTCCGATTCATGATGCGTGTTGGCATCAAACTATGGAATGGATTTCCTGAACGGAGGCGCGTCTCATGAACCTAGAGTAATAAGACCCGCCTCACATTCAGGAAATCCATTTCATAGTTTGCAGCCAGCTACAACGTGGGGAGTGAGTTAGCAGCACTGTGGCTAACAGCTAACAAACTTTTCATCTAAACATGTCCGCTGTGTGGAAGTATTTTACATTAGAAACACCACAAAACAAGACAGCAACGTGCAATGTCTGCAGAGCCATAGCACCACATTAAACCGCGATAAAGTAAAGTTTTACGTCGGACATTCGAGCTCCGGGGCTTCAGCGTGGCGCTGCTCTTGCTCAACCTGAAACAGGCAACTTGACCCCAGCCAGCCGTGTCCAATCCGCCCCGTTCAATCTGCCCGTCTAGAAACTGAGACGTTTATTTTCTAAACATAACGTCCCAGTGGCTTTTAAACCCCAAAATACAATACGGCAAAGACTGGTTCATCCCAAAGATCCAGTCCCCCAGCACAAACAGAGTAATATTGTGTATATTGTTCAGTGTCAGGAGGGCTGTGATCAGTCTTACATCGGGGAAACTAAACAGCCACTGGCCAAAAGGATGGACCAGCACAGAAGAGCAACACCATCAGGTCAGGACTCTGCGGTCTACACTCATCTCCAGGCCAGCGGCCACTCTTTCAGGGATGAAGATGTTCACATCCTGGATAGAGAGGAACGATGGTTTGAGAGAGGAGTAAAGGAGGCCATCTTTGTGAAAAGAAATCGTCCATCATTAAACAGGGGTGGAGGCCTCCAGGTTCAACTGTCCCCCTCTTACAATGCTGTTATTGCTAGTATTACTCAGCCCTCTGTGAATAGTAAACAGCCATCAGTGTGCTAATGATCCATTGTTAGGCCGATGGTCCTTCTTGATCATGTGAGCAGCTGGTTTTGGTTGTCAGCAGCAAACTGGTTGATCCACTCTGAGAAGGTGCTGTTTATAAGACTGAGCTGAATACAGCACCTCAGACTGAGGAAGTATTTCAAACGAAAGACGAAACGTTTCTACATTTTTTTTTTGTTGTTGTTTTGCTTTGTTTTGTTTTTTTGAATGTCCAGAGGACCAGGTTTAACTTTTTTAGATTATTAAGGAATAGTTCAACTGAGACACACCTTTACTATAATTTCCAGCAAACAAATAATTGTTTTTAGGTGTTACTCTTGTTAATTTCTTGTTAAAGTCCTCCCGTGCACGCTCCCGCGGCTGCCGTTTGACAGCCCATTGGTTTTTGGCACAACACCGGTCCACATTTCCAAGTTCAGTCCACATTTCTGGGTTGTCAGCGGTGACACATAATAGATGCAACGTATACGGCGAAGCAACATATTTATGGATTTTTCCACTTTATTAGACAAATATGGACTGATGCGACTTATATGTTGGTGCGACGCATACAGCGGAAAATTACGGTAGTTTGTATTTGTAAATGTTCTTTCTTAAAATGTGATTTCTGATTTTTAGTCTTTTTTGTCCTTCCTCTGAGAAAAACCTGCATGCCTCCTTCCTGGAACTGCCATTGTGGGTTTGTTTCTCCTTCCTTTCCTCTCGGGTCCAACCGGTCAAAGCAGATGGCCGCTTGTCCTGAGCATGATTCTGCTGGAGGTCTCTTCCTCATGAGGGAGTTTTTCCTTTCCACTGTTGCCTCTGTGCTTGCTTAGGATGGGAGACTGCGATGAAGTGATAACACAAAGCAATATGCTGGCTCCCTAGATAAATAATGTTATTAACTTGATTTTTATGTATGCAAATTTTTCTGTACATTGCCCTGAGACAACTTGTGATTTGGCGCTATATAAATAAAATGAATTTAATTGAATTGTTAAATTTATTGCCATTTTTGATTTTGCTAAAGTCAATTAACTGTAATGGCTATCTTAAATAGGTGGGTCTTACGACCCAACCTCTTTACAATCTGCATAGGTAATGTAGGTCAGATAATTCTTGACGCATCCTTACATTTCTATGCTGATGACACAGTTGTTTATTGTCGAGCTAAAACAGTTGCTAAGACTTTCCAGCTTTTGCAATTCGCATTTGACATCATCCAGACAGATTTGTTCCACCTCAAACTTGTCTTAAATGCCGATAAAACCAAAGGGATGTTTTTTTTTCTAAACAGGAAGTCGGTCCCAGCAGTTCTTCCTCGGATTTCATCCTCAAATGGTGTCCCTGTTGAGTTTGTTGTTTCCTATAAATATTTGGGTATCTTGGTCGACTCGCATCTCTCTTTTAAGCTCCACGTGGAAAACCTAGCAAAGAAACTGAAGGTTAAACTGGTTTTCTTTTTCAGAAACAGATCCTGTCTAACTCCGAATGCTAGGAAACACCTTGTAACTGCGACTTTCATTCCCTCCATTGATTATGGTGACATTATTTACATGAATGCTCCTACAAGAACCCTGCAGATGTTGAATGCATTCTATCATGGCGCGGTAAGATTCATAACTGGCTGTGATTGTCATACCCACCTCTGCACCCTGTATTCACTGGTAAACTGGACATCATTAACTTCATACAGACTCTCCAACTGGTACATTTTCAAATCACTTCTTGGTCTGCTGCCTTCATATATCTCCTCTTACATGTCTCTGTGTGAGTGCAGCTACAGCGTGCACTCTCAGGACATTATTACACACAGTGTTCCCTCAGTACGGACTACTCCGCTCCGGTTTCCTGGAATATCTTGCTAAAAGATCTGAAGCTCTCGACCTTGACCTCTCTAAGTGGCTTTAAGAATCTGTTGGACTCCTGGCAAGGACCAATGCAGACATGTTCCTGTTAATTTTCTACATTCACCTTATAATCTAGCTGTTTTCGCTACTTTTTTTGCCATCTTGTTTTAATTTGTAAAAAAAAATCTGTATGTCTCTTTTATAGTTGTCTGTTGTTACCATACCATACCATACCACTTTATTTATAGAGCACCTCTAAACAGCGACAAGGCCAACCAAAGTGCTGTACAGACAAAACAACAGGTAACACACAAAGCAAAATACAAAATGAGGTAAATCAGAATATAGACATAAAAAAGACTGTTCAGTCATTTGTAGACATACATCAGTATTTTGAACTGGATTCGAAAGTGAACCGGTAACCAGTGCAGGGAGGCTAAAATTGGTGTAATGTGCTCTCTTTTGCCTGTACTGGTTAAAAATCGGGCTGCTGCATTCTGGACCAGTTGTAGTCGTGCAATGGAGGTCTGACTGATACCAAACAGGAGTGAATTGCAGTAATCAAGCCTAGATGTAATGAATGCATGTATTACTGTCTCCAGGTTATTTTTGGACAATATGGGCTTCAGTTTAGACAGCCGCCTCAGTTGGAAGAAACATGATTTAACAATCATGTTTACATGATTGTTAAGTTTCAGGGAAGGGTCCATTATCACACCCAGATTGGTGACTGTTTGTTTTTCTGACAGGGTTAGAGCGGAGAGGTCGATGCAGTGGTTTGTGATCGTGTCATTGGGAGGGAACAAGACTTCAGACTTCTTTCATTGAAACTTAAGAAGTTTAAAGCCATCCAGTCCCTGATGTCAGCCAGGCAGTCGAGCAGCGGTTGAATCGAGCATGTACAATTGTGTCTTAGGGGGAAGTAAATTTGACAGTCATCAGCATAGAAGTGGAAGGGCATGTTGTGTTTCCGGAAAATAGCACCAAGTGGCAGCAGGTATAAAGAGAATAGGAGGGGACCCAGGATGGACACCTGTGGAACCCCCATTGTTGTCGCTGTTGTCCATTGTTGTCACTCTTTGTTGAAATCAGGTCTCTCTTGTAAATGAGTCCTCGAGGCTCAAGGGATTAACCTGTCTAAATAAAGGTTGAATTAAAAAAAAAAAATCAGGCTGACTCCAAAAGGTTTTCAGTTGTGGATGAGGACCTAAGATTTTTTTTTGGTCCAATTGTTCGTGAGAAAGTTTGCTAACAGATATACTTGACTCCAGTGGTTATTGAGAATGTTTTAAGCAAAGTTCTTGTGCAATCAGTTAGCATTCAGAGTATATGTTGGGTATGGCTACCACACAAAATCTGGGCTCAGTAGTATCCATAATCTAGCCATTTGCTTGTTGGTTGATTAGCTGTAGACATTATTTTCGAATCACACTACGAAAATTATTCAGTTACAGATAAACATCCAATACTAACTGACTGCCTTTTATCTTTTGATGGCAAGCAATAAGCATGTAGATTAACCATGCAGTTTATTGAAAATTTTCTACAATAACTGATTTGTGGTAAGTCCAATATATCATACCTTTCCTACAGTATGTCTAATCTGGCAAAGTGTTTCAATCACCAGATAGACTGGCCAACTCTATAGCCCAGAATACCACGAGAAATACTTGCAGCCTTTTTGATTGTGGAACAGCCTTTCTAACTGGGGAGTTGTATTGCTCTGTATTGGCTGCTAGGTGTGAATTTGTCTGATAGTTGTCAGCAAGAGGGAAATCAAAGCAGACAGTTTGACTGAAAAATGAACAAAAGCCGAAATGAAAAAAAAAGTAAAGCTGAAAATTATTTTAAAAATGGGGAAATAATCATCTTGGCATATAATATAACTCTTGTTTAAATGTGTTAAATTACTTTACTGTGAACAATTTAGGGAACTATGGAGCTTGTCCAGACAAATTGTAGTGCAGATTTTTGTTCCAAGAGTAATTTAAAAGATATGACAACATTACAAATGTACTGGAGAGCAAGAACATAAGGTGTAAAAAATTGCATTTTGAAACAAGTAACTCCAAAAATTATTCAGATGTAGATACATAGCCAATGATTACATCCTGTGAGTTTTATTAAAAACTGTCTTATCGGTTCATGAGAAATTTTGCTGACAGACATAGGACCACACACAGACACGCAGTTACACGATTGCCTGCATTTTGTGGCATCAGATGATAAGTGTGCACAATAAAAACGTGGCTAAATAAATGCTTCAATTTGCAAATATTTGTAGACGACGCTTGCAACGAAATCTACCTGATAACAAGCAGGTGTGTTTTTAGAAATTTCTAAGGGTTTGCATGTTGCAATCATTTACAAATTCCTGTTTGCAGCCAACAATTAAATATAATAGGAATATAACTCTTTATACAAACTATTTCAACAAATAGACAAAAAACAGAAAAGTAAATAATTAAAATCCTTTACTGTGGTGTTGAGGATGAACTCCCAGCGTCCATACTAAATCAGTTCATTTTAATTTCACCCCGTCATTTTAGGCTGGAAGACGAAGCCATCAAACACAGCAAGGCTAATGTGTTGTTTCCTCCCTAATGGCTGACTGCTCGCCTCAGATGTGAGCGCCTTTTGAAGTTGTGCTTCCCTCGAGTTGATAAGTGTGACTAACAACCCAACAGCGGGCTGCCACTGAGGAACAGCAATATTGTTAATAGTAATAGAGGTGTTATCTCACTAATGCACTTCAGAATCTGCTGTTTGTGGTGAGAATACACAGGCTGGGAGATGCTGAGAGGAAACAACTGATTACTGTTAGCTTTACTGTTTTTATGAGGCTACAGCTCATCTAGCAGTCACTTTTTATTGAGGAGAAATGAACTGAGCAGAAGCTTTGTGCCTAATGACAATAAATCATAAATGATGACTCTCGAGAAAACTGAATTACATAAAACGGCATTAGTCCCGCTATTTTGTAGGGTCACTGGTTCTTTAACGCAAGGTTGTCTCGAGTTAAGGACGCCGACGCATTTCTGCGTTCAATACTACCAAGAAATATGATGCAAATCAAAAAAGGCGTTCTTGTTAAGTACAAGAGTAAATATGAAAAGTTGTTATACATGCAAGATGGGATATTTCCAATAAAATTGTGTAAATTCTCTTTTGGATATAAACTATTTTACACTTTTTTTAATTGCATCAAATATTGACTCGGACATTATAAACCCCTTAGCACAATACCTGAAGTTAAAAGTCATAAATACAAATACCAAAAAAAATCTATGTGTCTTGCTAACTGAAAAAACTAAAATGACAAGAATGGAATACAGTACTCAAACTGTCCCGAAGGAAATTACAATTTTTTTTTTATTGTAAATACAAAACTTGGGACTAGTTTTGTGAAATCAAAAACCTAGATTGACTAGAAAGACTTGTTAAGTAGAAACTGGGACCAAAAGATAATAAAAAAACATGACACTGAACACTACCACAACCAGCATCGCCATTAGTAAACACCAACTGATGACCTGCAGGGGGTGGGGGTGAATTTGGGAGGGGGTGTTGGCACTAATAATTTACTCAATGATGAAAATGTGAATGCGATATTTAAAATATTCTATATTTATTGTAAAGCAGTCTAAAAAGAGATGATGAAAACGACCTGTTAAATCAGTTTTGGTTTTATCAATTTGCAGTTGCTAAAGTTTTCCAGCTTTTAGTCTAGTCAGCTAAATGCTGATAAAATCAAAAGGAGGATGTTTCCAAACAGGAAGTCGGCACCCGCAGTCCTTCCTTCCATTTTATCTTTGAATGGTGTTCCTATTGAATTTGTCGATTCCTACAAAAACTTGGGTATCTTGGTCGACTCGCATCTCTCTTTTAAGCCTTATGTCAAAAACTTAGTAAAGATACTGAAAGTAAAACTGGGTTTCTTTATCAGAAATAGATCCTGTCTAACTCTGAATGCTAGGAAACACCTTGTAGCTGTTACTTTCCTTCCCTCCATTGATTACAGTGACATTATTTACATGAACGCTCCTACAAGCACCCTGCAGATGTTGGATGCTGTCTATCATGGTGCACTAAGATTCATAACTGGCTGAAAACTACCGTACCCATCACTGCACCTTGTGAAATGGTCATCATTAACTTCACTCAGACTCTCTCACTGGTACATTTTCATCTTTAAATCACTTCTTGGTCTGCTGCCTTCATACACCTCCTCCTACATGTCACTACGTGAGTGCAGCTACAGCGTGCGCTCTCAGGACATTATTACCTGCAGTGTTCCCTCAGTGAGAACTGAACTAGGCAAAAGGGCCTTCTCTTACTCCGCTCCTGTTTCCTGGAATATTTTGTAAAAAAAAGATCTGAAGCTCTTGACCTCTTTAAGTGAATTCAAACAACTACTAAGTTCATGGCAAAAACCCACACAGACATGTTCCCGTTTTTTGTATTTTATATCGCATTATAATGTTGCTGATTTTTGTTTCATTTTTTAATATAATTTATTCCTTTTACTTTTCATTTTATATGCTTTTTATGATTGTCAACTGTTGTCTGTACCTCTTCTGTATTCTTTGTTTAAAACCATACCATATCATTTGATTTATAAAGCACTTAAAACAGCGACAAGGCCAACCAAAGTGCTGTACAGACAGAAGAACAGGCAACACACAAAGCAATATACAAAATGAGGTAAATCAGAATATAGACATAAAAACAATGCAGGTGATAAATATGATGACTAACCAGTGTGGAGCGTACAGGTTCAACACACAGATCCTCTGGGGTTGAAAGATACTGAATAGTAGTGAGTTTTTAAACGGGATTTGAAAACTGAGAGGGAGGGGGCCAGTCAGACAAGCAGAGGTAACGCGTTCCAGAGTCTTGGTCCTGCTACAGAGAAGGCCCTGTCACCTCTGCGCTTAAGACGAGTTCCTGGAACTGTGAGGAGCAACTGGGCCGCTGACCTCAGGGAACGTGGTGGGACATACGGCTGTAGCAAATCAGAGCGATATGGAGGGGCAAAATTGTTCAGCGATTTGTAGACATACAGGAGTATTTTGAACTGGATTTGAAGGTGAACCGGTAACCAGTGCAGTGAGGCCAAAACTGGAGTAATGTGCTCTCTTTTGCCTTTACTGGTTAAGAATCGGGCTGCTGCATTCTGGACCAGTTGTAGTCGTGCAATGGAGGTCTGACTGATACCAAACAGGAGTGAATTGCAGTAATCAAGCCTAGATGTAATGAATGCATGTATTACTGTCTCCAGGTTATTGTTGGATAATATGGGCTTCAGTTTAGACAGTCGCCTCATTTGGAAGAAACATGATTTAACAATCATGTTTACATGATTGTTAAGTTTCAGGGAAGGGTCCATTATCATGCCCAGATTAGTGACTCTTTGTTTTTCTGACAGGGTTATAGCGGAAAGGACGATGCAGTGATTTGTGGTCGTGTCGTTGTGAGGGAACAACATGACTTCAGACTTCTTTTCATTGCAACTTAAGAAATTTAAAGCCATCCAGTCCCTGATGTCAGCCAGGCAGTCGAGCAGAGGTTGAATAGAGCATGTACCATTGTGTCTTAGGGGGAAGTAAATTTGACAGTCATCGGTGTAGAAGTGAAAGTGTATGTTGTGTTCCCGGAAAATAGCACCAAGTGGCAACAGGTATAAAGAGATTAGGAGGGGACCCAGGATGGACCCCTGCGGAACCCCCCATTTAAGCTCTGCTGCTGCATAACTAAAATCCTTGATGGAGACACAAAAGGATCTGTCAGGGAGGTAGGATCTGAACCAGTTGAGGGCTGACCCTGTGATGCCCATGTCAAAACATGTCTCTCTTGTAAATGAGTCATCAGTGAGTCTAACCTGTATAAATAAAGGTTGAATTGAATTGAATTTGAATGTTAAATTGCAGCAGGTAATCATGTTATAGCCCATGCCGGACCGTATGTCTGTTAGCAAAATTTCATGAACCATTGGAGCGATTTTAATGAAACACACAAAAGTTAATCCCTGAATGTGCATCTTGATAAACTTTTGGCGTCAACATGAATCAAGTTGGATGCCACAGCTAACTAGCCTTAGCAAGGAAAAATTAAGTGATTTGTACAGATGTTGAAACAAAATTGTGTAGACATAATCTAAGCTCTAACAAATCGCATAAGAATTGCAGTTTGCATAAATTGTGTGTGATTACAGGAATAAAACTCGTAGAGCTTGACACTTAAAGGATGTTGTTACTGTTTGTTATATTAAAAACGTTGATATATAAAAAAATATATTTAGCACCAGTGGTCGTTAAAAATATTTTTTCGGTAGACTGACAGGTTTCTCCCTTAAAATGATAATTTCATTCAAGGGGATTACAGTTTATTTTAACATTTTAAATTAAATTACATTCTATATTTTCATGTAATTATCATCACAGTATGGTTCCAAGTGAAGGCAGACGTAGCACATTAACATAGCCAAAACCTTGTTTGTTTTGCTATAATCCCGTGAAGAATTGAAATCAGCAATTTATGATAAACTACAAACACTTGAAACTGACTCTCTCTCAGGGAGAACATAGAGTTTTGGAAAACAACAAAAAGTAAAATACACACCTTTACTGTAATATTGGGCATACAAATAGTCATATTTTAGTGAAAATATTGTTGAATTCCAAGAACAAATACAGCAGAAACTGTATCGCCAAGAGACACTTAAACGGGCTGATTCCTCAGCACTCTCTTTCAGTCAAGTCAACTTTATTTATTAAGCACATTTAAAGCAGCAGCTGTTACCAAAGTGCTTAACAGTAAAATCAATGGGAATAATTTCATGAAAAAAGTAACATTAAACGTAATGATAGTACTGAAAATTAATTACAAGCATCAAAAGAAAAACAGAAACGTAGAGCAATAAAATATTAAATCAACTCACACTGTGTAACAAGTCAGAGAAAGCAGGTGTGTTTTTAGCAGAGATTTTAAAACAGGACGTGAAGTGGCCTGCCTAATGGTGGGGGGCAGATTATTCCAAATTTTGGGGCCCACAACTGAAAAAGCCCAATCACCTCTGAGCTTCAATCTTGTTTGTGGAACAGCCAAAAGCAGCTGATCAGATGATCTCAGGACTCGGGAAGGAACATATTGTTCAAGTGGCTCAGAGAGATAAGGGTGTACAAGGCCATTAAAGCACTTAAAGATTAACAGGAGAATTTTAAAATAAATTCTGGTGCGTACAGGGAGCCAATGAAGGGAGGACAAAACTGGTGTAATGTGATCAACTCTATGAGTTCCTGTTAACAGCCGAGCTGCAGCATTTTGGACAAGCTGAAGATGTGAAATGGGACCTGACTGACCCCAACATAGAGAGTGTTACAGTAGTCCAGTCGAGTACTGATAAAGACATGGACTAGTTTTTCAAGGTCAGATCTGGACAACAATGACTTAAGCTTAGCTGTCTGCCTTAACTGGAAGAAGGTTTCTGCAGAACAGAGTTGATTTGTTTATTAAACTTAAAGTCAGAGTCTAAAACCATCCCGAGTTTTTTTAACTCGGGAAGATTTTTTTTTTTTTTTTTTTTTTAGGATAGAAAGAAAGAAAAGACAAAGTAAGACTCCAAAATATAAGAAATATACACAAAGAGAGCACACGTCAAAACACCCGGCCGCTGTCTGTTCACCTGCAAAGAACATGACAAAACACAGCAACAAAATACATATGTATAAAGAACTTAAAATATTCATGGCTTTACAGTAAGTTTCCATAAATATATACAGTGGGGAGAACAAGTATTTGATATACTGTTGATTTTTCAGGTTTTCCCACTTGCAAAGCTTGTAGATGACTGTAATTTTTATCATAGGTACTCTTCAACTGTAAGTGATGGAATCTAAAACAAAAATCCAGAAAAATACAATGTATGATTTTTAAATAGGCAGCACGGTGGCGCAACTGGTAGAGCTGCTGCCTCTCAGCGAGCAGGTCCCTGGTTCAAACCCCGGTCCAGGGGCCTTTCTGGGTGGAGTTTGCATGTTCTCTCCGTGCATGCGTGGGTTTTCTCCGGGACCTCCGGTTTCCTCCCACAGACCAAAAACATGCATGTTAGGCTGATTGGTAACTCTAAATTGTCCCTAGGTGTGAGTGAGAGAGTGAATGGTTGTTTGTCTCGTTTGTCTCTATGTGGCCCTGTGATGGACTTGCGACCCGTCCAGGGTGTACCCCGCCCCTCGCACAGTGACTGCTGGACATGGGCACCAGCGACCCCCGTGACCCAAAATGGAACAAGCGGGTAAAGAAAATGGATGGATGGATGGAGGGATTTTTAAATAATTAATTTCCATTTTATTGTGTGAAATAAGTATTTGATACACCAGAAAAATGAAACTTAATATTTGGTACAGAAACCTTTGTTTGCAATTACAGAGATCAGATGTTTCCTGTAGTTCTTGACCAGGTTTGCACACACTGCAGCAGGGATTTTGGCCCACTCCTCCATACAGATCTCCTCCAGAGCCTTCAGGTTTCGGGGCTGTCGCTGGGCCACACGGACTTTAAGCTCCCTCCAAAGATTTTCTATGGGATTCAGGTCTGGAGACTGGCTAGGCCACTCCAGGACCTTAAGATGTTTCCTACGGAGCCACTCTTTAGTTGCCCTGGCTGTGTGTTTTGGGTCGTTATCATGCTGGAAGACCCAGCCACGACCCATCTTCAGTGCTCTTACTGAGGGAAGGAGGTTGTTGGCCAAAATCTCACGATACATGGCCCCATCCATCCTTCCCACAATATGGTGTAGTCGTTCTGTCCCCTTTGCAGAAAAGCATCCCCAAAGAATGATGTTTCCACCGCCATGCTTCACGGTTGGGATGGTGTTCTTGGGGTTGTACTCATCATTCTTCTTCCTCCAAACATGACGAGTGGAGTTTAAACCAAAAAGTTCTATTTTTGTCTCATCAGACCACATGACCTTCTCCCATTCCTCCTCTGGATCATTCAGATGGTCATTTGCAAACTTCAGACGGGCTTTGACATGCGTTGGCTTGAGGAAGGGCACCTTGCGTGCACTGCAGGATTTTAATCCTTGACGGCGTAGAGTGTTACTGATTGTTTTCTTTGAGACTGTGGTCCCAGCTCTATTCAGCTCATTGACCAGGTCCTGCCATGTAGTTCTGGGCTCATTCCTCACCTTCCTCAAGATCAATGATGCTCCACGAGGTGAGATCTTGCATGGCGCCCCAGACCGAGGGAGATTTTCCGTTATTTTGTATTTCTTCCATTTTCTAATAATTGCACCAACTGTTGTTGCCTTCTCACCAAGCTGCTTGCCTATTGTCCTGTAGCCCATCCCAGCCTTGTGCAGGTCTACAATTTTATCCCTGATGTCCTTACACAGCTCTCTGGTCTTGGGCATTGTGGAGATGCTGGAGTCTGATTGATTGAGTGTGTGGACAGGTGTCTTTCATACAGGTCACGGGTCCAAACAGGTGCAGTTAATACAGGTAATGAGTGGAGAACAGGAGGGCTTCTTAAAGAAGAACTAACATGTCTGTGAGAGCCAAAATTCTTACTGGTTGATAGATGATCAAATACTTATTTCACACAATAAAATGGAAATTAATTATTTAAAAATCATACATTGTATTTTTCTGGATTTTTGTTTTAGATTCCATCACTCACAGTTGAAGAGTACCTATGATAAAAATTACAGTCATCTTACAAGCTTTGCAAGTGGGAAAACCTGAAAAATCAACAGTGTATCAAATACTTGTTCTCCCCACTGTATACCCATACCTACGCCTATATACATACATACATACACATGAATATACATTCATATACATATCTATATATCTACATATAAAGCCTACATAAGCATCCCTGCTTCTATTTGTGTGTGGTTGTGAGCATGCATAAGTGTATAAGGCTTCTCTAATAGAACATTTAATAGTAACTGTGAAGCAGCAGAGACCCGACCCCCAAGACCAGAGGCAGATGAAAAAAGGGGGGATCAGAGCCCAAGACCACAGGAGGGACCCCGACCGCGGAGCCCACAGGGCCACCCACACAGGACGAACCACTCGCCCACCCCCCAGATCGGACCACAGGGGAGAGCCGGAAGAACCCCACCAGCGACCACATACAGTGACCCCCGGGGCCAACAGCGACAAACTCATAGGCCCCCGCCGGAACCCGCCGCACCGATGAAGGTCCAGGCCTGGGCACGGAGGCCCGGGCACCGAGGACCCACACCACCCAGGCCAAGGCCTGACAGGGCCCGAGGACCCAAGCCCCACCAGGCAGACACCAGGCCAAGCCAACACATGCCCAAGCGCCCAGCCCCCCGACTCCAAGGGCCCCAAGCATGCCGGCAGGCAAGGGCACACCCCACCAGGGGGCCGCGCGATAGGGGCACGATGCCAAGCACCCGCAACTGTATTTAACAGACTTCTTAAGATATGGCAGAAGAAAGTCAAGATTTACAGGATCAGAGACAGCGGTAAAGCTATGGCTAAACACAATGACTTCAGTTTTCAGATCATTAAAACGTAAAAAATGTGAAGCCATTCATGCCTTGATGTCATCAAGACATTTTAACAGAGGATGAATGGCGCAAAAACTATTAGGTTTCAAGGGCAGATAAATCTGACAATCATCAGCATAACAGTGAAATGAAAGAACGTGTTTCCTCAGGATAGACCCCAAATATGTTTTCTGAACAACAACAATAGTCTGTATTCTCATACACACAATAACAACACATGGACTGAAACACCACCACCTGCACTTTCATCTGTTAGCCGACTACTGTACAAACTGTACACATAATCTACTACCTACTGTTCATAAGTACTCACATACTTATATATATTTTTCTTTTATAGTTTGTTTATACCCCTTTATATTTATAACCTGTTCATAGTCTGTACACTCGCAATCTGTATATATTTATACTTATAGCATATTCAAAGCAACTTACTGTATATATATATATATATATATATATATATATATATATATATACCAATATCTTTTTTTTGCTAAGCACTTCTGGATGGATGCAAACTGCATTTCGTTGCTTTGTACATGTGAAATGACAATAAATTTGAATTCTATTCTATTCTAATGGGAGCAGATAGAGTGAAAACAAAAGGGGTCCAAGAATCGAGCCCTGTGGGACCTCACAGGAAAGAGGCACTGATGCACTATTTCTAAACTTAACGCAGAAGCTCCTGTCACTTAGGTAAGAACAGAACCATTCTAATGATGGAGTCTGGTCTCATGTGCATGGTGGATGTGTTTGTATACTAATGATTTCACTCTGGATGCAATAGTATTTAATACAAAGTAAAATTTTAGCTACATAAGCCCTGGGAAGTTGGGGCATGGTGTGGTAAGGATGTGGTGATGTAACAGCTTTGGCGTCTCCCTCTCCCCAACCTCAGTGAAGTAGTCACTGTGCGAACACACACAGGCATGTATAAGTTGGTTTACATGCCATGACCTTTATGGGAGAGTGGGTGGTTCCATTGAGATGGCGAACTAGGGAAAATACTGAATTGTATCAAATGACTGTATTCCAGTTTAGGCCACAACAATCCACATTCTGATCCATTTACAAACTGTCATCTCAGTCCATTTTATTTAATACAATACAATCAAAATCAGGTAATTACAAAATGACAATAAATAAGTTTAAGAAAATTAATAGATTTTGTCACAACTTTACTTCAACATAATCCCACATGAGCTAGCATGGGAATACTGGAAAGGAATACTTCCCTTTTAAAACATGAAGAAACCAAGCAGAACCCGACTCTGGATGGGTGACCATCGGTCCCATCAAGCTGATGGTTGAGAGTGTAGGGGAACACCACCTCAGAAACGGAACACTACCTCAGAAACAGTTTTCCTCAACTTAAACAGAAACAGTTCACCTCATCTCAAACAAACATCATTCATGTGTTTTGTGTTTTAAACTGTTTAAAATAAGATGCATCTATTCCCTTGGGAACAAACAGACTTTATTTTACAGGTATTCAACTCCGCTCACAAATTCCTTAGTTGACACTAATGTGAATGTAATAAAAAACTGTCACTGTGTTAACCACTTTCAATATGAACTCATTTCCCACGAAACGGACAGATCATTTTAATGAGTTGTGGCTAAACTGACCTCGAAGTGAAACATCTGCCGAGACTTCAACTTTTATCAAAGAGGAGTATTACTCCCAGGATGGCTTCCCATGTAGATAACACATGAAACTAACACTTTGTTTAAATGACATTTTCTTTCCAGGAGATGAACAGCGACACCTTTTGATGAACATTGCGTGTTATTTCAAAAGCTTCAGAACTGAATGTTTGTTTATGAAAATGTCTGTTTAAGTAACCTCTCTTAACGATAATCATGTTTTATTTTTCTCCTTTTAAAAGAAGAGTGACTTTTTTAAAGGCAGACAGAGAAAATGGACTGTGATTTTATAGAACATGACAAAGACTTATGAACCATCCCTCTTCCAAAAGGTGGGCCATAAGTCAGTCTGTAACACACAGACAGGGAAGTTAAGTTTCACTTCTACACTTCTTCTACATTATGCTTCTTCACTTCTTCGCTCCTTCTACACAACCCACTTCAACTTCCTCCTAGTGAGATATCCTGAAGGAAGATAACGGGAGAGAAGCAGCCTTTTCTGCAAACATCTCAGGACGAGAGAACCTGACGAACCAGAACCATCACACCGCAGAGTGGTAAATCCCAGCTGACTTCAGAGCCAGTGGCCGGACCTTCGTCCCTCCAACCGATGATAGGTGACCTTTGAGGTAAAATCCTCCTCTCAGTCACCGGAGCATCTTAGGCCTCGTTGGTATCATTATAAGCAGTTGTGGACATTCTGACAGCTCATTCTGGTGAGAGAGACCCTTCATCGCATTTTACGGTGATCATACATCACAATAATATTGCTTGATATATACCACAGTTAATTTAGACACAATTTTAACTACACCGCAAACAAAACCAGTCCAAAATTCTGCCTTTTTAAAAGTTTCACAGATTTGAATAATCAAGTAGACCTTTGAAACAAAACTATTTTGTTATTCATTTGTGTATTCAATTTTATGCATAATCTTCATCAGATATATCACAGATTATTATTTTTGTAATAAAATACATAAAATCAACTAAATTTTTGATTATTTTGTCATATCTGTGTGTATTAATTGATTTTGAATGCCCTTTAAACACGAGAAAAGAACTCACGAGAGCACGAAACTTGAGTCTGATTTAATAAATTCTTGCTTCAGAACCGGAAAGCAAGTGGTGCCCCTTCAAAATAAAATTACTAATAAAAATTCAACGATCTGAGGATGTTTCCTCTACAAGAGCAATGATGGGGTTTACCAGGTACTCCAATTTTGATTCACCAAATTAAAACTACCTTACATCTTAGGTGACCTGGTGATAAAACGAGCAAGTATATGAAAGGCTGTGTCTGTGATGGACTTGTTCACAGCTGGAACAGACTAAATGTTGTCATATTTACAAATAAATAAATATGTTTTGACTATTTTTTCCTAATTCTAAATAAATAACCTAGCATCTATCCCTAAAACTCCATCACATGAAAGTATAGCAAACATGATTCCAATTAATTTGTGAGTTGCAAAACATAATTCCTATGAGACCTAGTTTATTTTAATTATATTTTATTTGAATAGGGAACTGTGCAAAAGTAATTTTATATTGCAAACAATGCAATCATTGTTTCACACAAAGGACTTCTGGCCAATGAATAAGTATGCTGTCTTTGTCCCTGGTTAAAATTGTATTAAAATTAAAACTAAACGTAATACAAAAGTTTAGTCCTCCAAAACAAAGACAAAGGTTTAAAGCAATGATTAAAAATAAACATACAATAAAACACTCTTTGAAGAAATAGATATTGCCCTTTAATGCCAGAGGAACATCTTCATTTCAGAAGTTTTAGTCATTTTTGTTAAACCAGGAACATTATCTTGTTTTGTGCAAAATTGCATGATCTGTTCAAGATCAAGTTGTGTTTATTTTTCGTATGCAAGTTAATACAAGGTTAGCAGTACAATGAAATGTTAGGGATGAGACGAAATAATTTGACTCGCTAAAAAACAATGAACAAACCATAGAAGTAAATATTTGTCACTAGGATTTGAATTAAAAATGCCACTGAAATTTTAATGTTGCATGTTTGGATTTAATTTTCAGTGTTAAAATATATTCAGAATACATTTAAACCTAAAAAAAAAATTTTTTCTTCATTATTTCTACGTTTGAAATGTCACGTTATTTTCACTTCACGCTAAAAATTCACACTAGTATTTCAAAGTAATCACATTTTCAATAGCTGTTTTTCAGTGTTAAACTTTCAGTCTCCTGAGATTCAACTGGCTCAATTTTGCTGTCTGAAATTCAGCATCTAAAAATTCAGTATAAAAAAATGGCAGGGTTACTTCAGGTCACAGACATTAGCAAAGGATGTCAGAATCCAACACCCATATCCGCTTTCTTAGTCACATGACGTTATGGTTGTTGCATTGATTTTGAAGGAAAACAGCATCTCTGAGGTGGTCATGGAAGCTAACGCTAACTCAACGGTGAGTTTAATGTTTTCATTTTTTCTGTAGTATGGTTTATGTAGTATCAAACTTGATGCATTAAAAAACAACAACTATCCCATATTTTACTGGGTTGACTTCATAAGTTAATCAGTTGTAGATGTGTAGAATTATGTAGTGATTCCAAAGATGTTTTGTTGATCAGATAAACACACATTTGCACCACAGGCAATGGCAAAAACACATTTAATACTACAAATATTTAACCTAACAAAAACATAAAACGAAAACAGAGCTACATAGAATGGAATAATTATTTTACATACTGGTCTGAAAGTTTTTATTAGTGGGTCGTCCACAAAGCTCTTGTGCTCGGTTTTTGTCTGAGTTCTCAGAATTCTTAACTGACTTACTATTAAATACTGATAAAGTCATAATAATGGGTGATTTCAATTTTCATGTATGTTGAAAGTGATAGCTCTAACATAGCCTTAAAAAAATTAATGGTCAATTGGTTTTACCCAAAACTTCTGAACATCTATTCATTCTCATCACCACACTCTTGATCTGGTTCTGACTTTTGACATTGCGATTAATAACTTAGTAAAACATCCTCAAAGTCCTGTTGTGTCTGACCATTTTTTAATAACTTTTCAGTTTACATTAAATGACTACACAGTCGCTGAGAGTAAAATCCATCTTAACAGGTGCTTATCAGAAAATGCTGTAACCTAATTTAAACATTCTCCTCCATTGTTTTCCTCTGTTTTGGAGAGTGAAACATCAGAGAGCAGTGACTCAGATCACCTGGTTGATAATTTTGCAACTTTTTTGCAAATTTCGCTCGATAAAGTTGCTCTGCTGAGAAAGAAAGTAATTAATCAGAGGAGATTAGCTCATTGGTTCAATTCCGAGTTACGTACTTTAAAACAGACATCTAGAAAGCTGGAAAGAAAATGGTGCTCCACTAATGTTGAAGAATTTTACCTATCTTGGAGAGATAGTCGGCTAACGTACAAAAAAGTACTCTGTAAAGCTAGAACTTTAAATTATTCATCTTTAATTGATGAGAATAAAAATAACCCAGATTTCTCTTCAGTACCATAGCTAGTCTAATGAAAAATCCTATCTCTGTTGATTCATGTATCCCTACAATTATAAGCAGTGATGACTTCATGAAATTCTTTATAAATAAAATTGTTTCAATTAGGGAAAAAATTCAAACCAATATTCCTAGTATCACCTCTGGTTCTGTGTCAGATGAGACAACTTTAAAAATGTCACTAGAACCTAATTAATGTTTGGACTGTTTTTGTCCTGTTGAGCTCTTTGAATTGTCCAAAAATAATAGCTTCATCCAAACCATCCACATGTCTGCTAGATCCCATCCCAACCAGATTGTTTAAAGATGTATTTCCCTTAATTAATAACCATGTCTTGGATCTGCTTAATTTGTCTCCAATAAATGGTTACATACTACAGAGCTTTAAGGTTGCTGTAATTAAACCTTTACTTAAGAAACATAACATTGACTTGGCAATCCTAGCCAATTATAGACTTATATCTAATCTAACTTTCATCTAAAAAAGTCTGGAGAAAATAGTTGCTGGTCAGCTGCGTGATCAACTCTAGTAGACTAAGCTTAAGGAAGAAAATGTAGGGTCATCAAGATTTTTATGTCTTTAAGACATGCGTGTAGTATAGCTGATTGAATTGATTGGGTTTCATGCACAAATATAACTGTGTATCATTAGCATAACAATGAAAATTTATCCCATGCTGTTTAATAACATTACCTAATGGAAGCAAATATAAGGTAAAGAGTATTGGTCCAAGAACTGAGCCTTGAGGAACTCCATGGCTAACTTTGGTGTATGATCAAGATTCAATATTTCCATCTATCCATCCATTATCTTTACCCGCTTATTCCATTTTGGGTCACGGGGGTCGCTGGTGCCCATGTCCAGCAATCACTGTGCGAGGAGCGTGGTACACCCTGGACGGGTCGCAAGTCCATCACAGGGTCACAGAGACAAACAAGACAAACAACCATTCACACCTAGGGACAATTTAGAGTTACCATTCAGCCTAACATGCATGTTTTTGGGCTGTGGGAGGAAACCGGAGCACCTGGAGAAAACCCACGCATGCACGGAGAGAACATGCAAACTCCACCCAGAAGGCCCCTGGACCAGGGTTTGAACCAAGGACCTGCTCGCTGAGAGGCAGCAGCTCTACCAGTTGCGTCACCGTGCTGCCCAGATTCAATATTTATATTTAAAAATTGGAATCTATCAGATAGATATGATTGAAATCAATTTAGAGCTATTCCTTTTAATTCCAATATCATATTCAAGTCTCTGTAATATAATATTATGATCAGCTGTATCAAATGCAGCACTGAGGTCTAACAGGACCAGTATAGACACCTGTCTGTTGTCAGAGGCCATGAGAATATCATTAGAAACTCTCTCCAGTGCAGTTTCAGTGCTTGGTGAGTTATAAAACCTGACAGAAGCTTTTAAAAATAGATTATTGACATTGATAATTGACATCATTTCCTTAAATTGTTTGCTAAAACTGAATAGTTTTCATCTGGTGCTACAGTATTTCTATCTTAACATGTGATTTTCGACCTGCCATTGTGTATCTGTCATTACTTCTTGTTCCTCTCAAACCCAGTCGGTCGAAGCAGATGGACGCTTTTCCTGAGCCTGGTTCTGCTAAAGGTTTCTTCCTCATGAGGGAATATTTCCTTTCCACAGTCGCCCTCATGCTTGCTCAAGATGAGAGTTCTGTGATGGAGTTAAATTTAAAGCAGTCTGCTCCTCATATAAATAATATTAACTTGTTATTTTCATATAAAAATGTTTCTGTTCAGTGCCCTGAGATGACTTCTGTTGTGACTTGGCTCTATATAAATAAACTGAATTGAAGTGAATTGTATTACTTCACCTGAAAATTAAAGATTTTAAAATTTGTTAATTTTTTTTATTTTTTTATTGTTGCTGCCAAAACAAACCTGACAGCCTTAGTTTAGAAGATTGTTCTAATGTTTTGTACTTTGCTGGTTTTTAAATTCATTTTACTATCAAGAACTGGAAGGGCCATATAAAAATCAGTTTCACTGGAAAATGTATGAAAATAATACCTTAATAAATACACTTAAATGGGTACACACACACACACACAACTGTTGTTCAATACCAGGTATAAATTTACCTTCTTTGTTGAATTTTTAGTCTATGTTGATAAACGGTTAAAAATTAAAAATTGTGCATTCCCTTGTTTAATTTGTATGTGCAGATTAATAGTTTTGTGATTTAGTGAGGTGCTCTTGAGCTGCATTCACAGCCAATTTTAAACAATACATTTAAATTCACCCTTGGCAAGGCTTGGCCCTTCAAAAGCATTTAAATTAATACTAACCGACTTTTTAAATTACTACTCATTTAAATAAATACTCTTTATCCAGGTCCACAGCTTTACGACAGTAGGCACGCTGATTAGCTGCTTGTCTCAAGCCTCCCGCTCGTCAGCTCGCATGAATAGGTGAGGCTGGTTAAAGAGGCTGGAGGATCACACACCCCGCTGGAATGTGTTGACTATGATTAATGACCGAGAGGGAGGTTAAAACAGTGATTACACTCCAGCTGGCATGCCTCTACTTTTAACACCAGACTCTCTTTATTTGTGTCTGGGGAGGAAATCTGTCTTTTATACTGGTGTAATCTGTATACTAAAGAAAGGGGAGAAAAAAGGCAAGAAGGCAGGCTGAAAAAATAAACAACAAAAAAAATCCACTGAAGATGCAACCTGTGAGGGCAAAGACAACATGGACGTGCCAACCGCAGCTTCTCGTGTGGCCACTTAAACCTGGCTCCAAGAAAAATCTGACTTTGTCTGCCTTTAAAGACAACCCCGTGTAAAAATACCCATAAAAATTCAGGAAAAAAAACAAACACTAAAGAGTTTATGCATTACAAACAAAATAATCTCGACAAAAAGTGCAAATGTTATGCTTTGAGATTAAGACTAGGCTTCAGATAGATGATTGTTTCACTCTCAGAAGACAATCTTGTCTTTTTGGTTTCTTTTCTCAGTGTGATTAAAACAAGAGAGCTGTCCAAGAGCATCAGGAATGCTTTTATCTGACTCCAACGTTATCTTCAAAGATCTCAAAAAATGTCATTTCAATTACTGTAATGTTATCATGTTTCACAGCCTTACAACTGATGGGATGCTTCCGGACATAAGAAACTGAATGAGACCAACTTATAAAAGGTTGATGTGGATGCAGCAAAAAAATAAATAAAAAAATGAAAAAACCGTATTGAATGAAATTTAGGCAGACCTGTGGGCAATGTAGATACGTTTTCACTCAATGTCATATGATCCAATATTTTTCAGTCAGGTCGTCTGGACAGTTTCTTTTTTTAAGCTGAAATGTTTCACCTTTCATCCAGAAGGCTTCATCAGTCAAGGAAACAGACAACACAAAACGGATTATTCCCCCAACAGCTTACTCCAAAGTGGAACAAACCAGTTACGTTGGTGCTAAGATGGTGTCTTTGGCACGCCCCCTCCTCCAGTGCCGGCCCTCTCCCTCGTCGACAGTCATGTCAAACTGGTTCAAAACCAACAAAGTCCATGCTCAATAATTCAGGTATACAATCCAACATTTTTCAGTCAGGTCATCTGGACAGTTTCTTTTTTTTTATTTTATTGAAACGTTTCAGCTTAAAAAAAGAAACTGTCCAGATGACCTGACTGAAAAATGTTGGATTGTATACCTGGATTATTGAGCATGGACTTTGTTGGTCAATGTCATATGCTTGACATTAAAAAAAAAAAAAAAAAAACCTGAATAAATTCACCTAAGAAAATCCCAAACAAGATAAAGATTAACCACAAGCTTTTGGTAAAAATCTTCTCCTGGGGAAAGACCTGAATTAGTTTGGTAACAGGTGATTAAATGAAGCCCATGTTCACACTAGATTATGATGCTGCTATGCTCAACTTTCGCAATTAGGAATAAGGCTAGATCACTGCAAATTTGGAAAACCTCCATGAAGCTGCTATGCTCTTTGCACTAAATAGGTTTTTCTTGTCATTTTATGTGTCTATAAAATAGTCTCCTGCACCCTCACCTCACTCAATACATCATCCACATATCCCCTCAATGATATTACCACATACAACTACACCTGACCAACCCTGGATTATCTCTTTTATATTATACCTGAAATCTATGTTCTACCACCATGGGTAGCACATCTGCGGTAGGTTGTTTACAAGACCTTGTCACAATCACAAATCGAGCTGACCAACGTGGCTGATCTTTTTTCAAATTCTTGATGTTTGTGGCCCAATATCAAGAACATGCTGCCACCACAGTGTCATACTTGATCCAGGATGCTGCCATCGCAATGATAAACCACCATGGCCTTGATAAGAAATTTTTGTCAGTGCCCAAAACTCACCACACTCATGCATAATGAGGATTCTCTTTCATTCTAAATAAACAGTATACCATTGTCCCCTGTTGCTGAAGGATATGAATTGTAAGGGCTATTATTATGTTATCATTTTAAACTGTTTCATGATTTCTGCACTTCTGTGCATACGAAGCAAAGAAGATTCTGGACAAAAGAACTATCAGTCCACGTCCGAGCTGATAGGAATTCTCTGTACTTACACAAGCGGTTTATGCTTAGAATTGTTTTCTCTTTTGTAAAACCAGAAATGTCAAGGTTTATACATATCAACTCATATTTCATCAGTCTCACACTGTCATTGTTTCTCTTAACTTTAACTGATACAAATGGTATCAGAAACTCATTACAGTAAGTGTTCAATCAAAATGTTCTAAGATCACCTTGCCCTTGTTGTGTAATCTGCCTAATCAAGATGTCCAGTTTTCACTTCTTCCTGTGTGAACAATAAAAAACGAGCAGATGCCGAAATCCTTTGAAGTTCACAGTGAGCAGCATTAGAGGTTGTGACTGTGGATCTCCCTTTTTGCAAAAAGCTCGGTTGAAAATCTTACTCTGTTGTCCTGTGTGGTTCTTTATTTTCTAGGTACGAGAAATACCTAACATGAATAGTGAATATGTGTGTAGTATTCAATTGAGTATTTATCTGGACTAGAACTGGACAGGGAATTCAAGTAAACACTGTTTTGGGTGCAAGATATTCAACTGGGTAGTTGCTCAGTTGTGTGTAAGAACAGACATAGATTTTGATTGTCCTTATCCGAGGCAGCGCAGTATGACGAATCCTGGTGAGCGGCGGCCACTATAGAACAATCTTTGGCCACCCTACTGACTACAACATTTATTTGAGGAAACTATACTTTTAAGCACCAGAAAAACTAGAAAGCATTGTTTCCTCAAATGATAGGGGTGGCTGGTTGACATATACAGTAAATATGGTGATGAACGGATGAAAGGTATTTCCAATTCTTCCTTTTTATTCTGTGGCAGGTGACAGTAAAACACCTGATAACTTCACCAAGAACCTGCAAATACAGTCCACGTTTTGGGTGATTTATTTTTTATATATAATATTAAGGTCACTTTACAACAGCAAAAAACAATGATACAATAGTGATGTAATTAATAACCTTCCTCATTTCAGAGTAAAAATCAAAAAATCTAGTTGCAGTGTGATCCTGTTTGTTCCAGTAGTTACCGTAACTTCCCATTATAAGCATCTGGGTTCCTTGGTGCAGGGTCTAGAAATCTTGGGAAATGGGCCCCCTGGTAACACTGAAGATTGGGGCCATTGAAATTCAAGGGCCGGCCCTGGAGTTGCTGTTGTCAGCTGCAGGAGGAACTCTGAATACGAGTGGCAAGGTGGGGCATGGAGAAGGTCCATGGATGGAACTGATACGTTGACAACATTTTCTGTTTTCTTCTGAGCTCTGAAGACTGTAGAACATGACCATCTTTTGTAATGACTGAACATTTGATTTGCATCAAAATGTCTGGTATTTAGCACAATGCTAATTGTGTTAGGTATTCTATGGTGCTTAAATGTAAAGTTAGCATCTATGCTAACTATTATTTAGCGTTTTAATATTTTGTGACTATAAGGCATAAGAATATGTTAATCAGAATAACTGTGGAAACTGGATTCTGTTCCGACATTTGCTTAGTGGATGGGAGAGATGTTTAACATGTTGCACCAGGAGAGACTGAGACTGTATAATGAAGAAAGAGGAGTGGAGTTTGACCAGACATGGCACTCTTTTCTGAAATACATCAAAGGCGATGAACCGCAACTTTAGTAACCTTGTGAAACTCAGTTTTCCAGGATGTATAATTTTTAATACGCATAATAAGTTTGAGTTTTTGTTTGTTTGTTTGTATGGGTTATTTATTTATTTTTTTTTTTTTAAGGTTTATAACATGCAGACGCGCTTTGTTCAGTCTGTCAATTGTCTAAAAGTGTGTTCATATGTTTTTGTTTGTTTGTTTGTTTTTTGCTTTGTAGCACTCTTAAAAAATGAATAAATATTTTATATAAAAATTATACTTTTCATTCATATAAAATACAGCTAAGTGCTGCTTTTACAGTAATAAATGATAAAAAGATTTTTTTTTAAAATATGTTAATCAGTTTTTATTCAAAATAAGCCATGTGTCATAATCTGTGTTTTTTTGGTTATTTATTTTAGTTTATTTCTCCTTGTGGTTTATATTTTATTTCTCTGTCCTTGGTGTTTTGGGTCACCTCCCTGTGTTTCTGTGCCACTCCTCACTCTCACCCTCAGTCAGCCTTACCAGTTCTTCAGTCAGTTATCACTCACTGCTGTTTCTTATTAGCAATCATCCCAGGTGGTGTCACTTTCTGCCCTCCTTCAGTTCTATTTAAACCACTTCTAATCGCCATTCCAGAAGCGGCTCATTGTCTTGACCTTGTTCAAATGTCCTCCTGTTCAGAGGTCCTCCTAATATTCCCCCGTACCTCCCTATGTTGTTTCTCTGTGTAGTCTGTACGTATGTTGCCGCCACGCCGGCCTTTGTTTTTGTTTATTTCAAATAAATCAGTTTTTAGTATACCTTTGGAACTACTTGTGTCTTCCTGCATCTTGGATCCAACTGCACACTGACCATGATAGAATGAACCACTCAAAGAAAGACACAGCAGACTGTCTGTTCCTTAAGCGACTCACCCCTGCGGGCTACCAGCAGCTCTGCAAGGGCATATGTGGACACAGTGGCAACCTCCAGTGATTTGTAGGCAAGGATGGTGGCCACTGATAACTTTATGTACAAGTCTACTTGATTTCGGGGGATAATTAATTCCCCAGGGATGTTGGGGCTTTTTAAGGAAGCATGGAGCGAGACGTACATTAGGCTGTCTGCTCCTGTCGCCTGCTGTGCCAATTCCTGGTGAGCCCAGTTTTTCTCCTGCGTTGTTTGTGGAATCAGTCCCATCCATGGATCTTCTCCATGCTCTGCCTCGCCACTTGCCTTCAGAGTTTGTTCTTTGGCTGGCAATAGCTACTCCAGGGGTGGTCCTAGAATTTCAACAGCCCCAATCTCCAGTGTTGCCAGGGGACCATTTCCTGAGATTTCTAGACCCTACACCAAGGAACCCCAATCACCAACTGTTCCTGCATCTTGCCGCCGCTGCCACCGTGAGAGGGGCCAACATCAGACTTATGCACAGTTGTCAGCTCTAGTGATTCCCCAGCTGCTCGAGCCTTAGCTCGTCGACCTCTCCAGCATCTTGAGGGTCCTGCTCTCCAGAATCTTCAAGGTCCCGCTCTCACTCTGCATCCAAGAGGATTGGCCATGATATCTCATGTGTCTCTGTGGTTGTCAAGGACAATAACCCACCTCCACCATGTCTAAGTGGGAGTCAGGACAACAACCCACCTCTTTCCTGTGTTTCCATAGGTGTCAAGGACAATGATCCACCTCCTTTCTGTGGCTCTGTGGATGTCAAGGATGTTGACCCACCCCCTCCCTGGGCTTTTGAATGGGATAAGGTATTCTTTTAGCCATCAACCTCCAAAGAAATGCCAGCTGCGGCCTCACTGTCTGCTGCAGTGCCTACCCCTAGTTCATCATCTGCCAATGTTGCTGCAACATCTGTGGGGTTTTCTACTACAGCCTCTGTACAGCATCTTCCTATGCTTCTCCTTCTGCAGCCTGTGGTCCCATTGTCTCTGAGAGGGTCCAGGAGGATACTGCTGACCCACCTGCTTCCAGAAGGGTTCAGGAGGATGCCTCTCACTCAACTGCCTCCAAGAGGGTCCAGGAGGATACTTTTTATCTGCTCTGTCTGATTTCAGGGCCATTTGCCAGGACTCTTGCCCAACAATGGATGGTTTGAATTTGCTCTCCATCCTAGTTTTCCCCTTCCACCTACCTGAGTCAGGGGTCTTTGTTTTGAGATGTCATAGGCCATCCCTTGAAGGGAGGTTGCTGTCATAGTCTGTGTTTTTCAATTATTTATTTTAGTTTATTTCGCCTTGTGGTTTATATTTTATTTCTCTGTCCTTAGTGTTTTGGTTCATCTCCCTGTATTTCTGGACCACTCCTCACTCTCATCCTCCATCAGCCTTACCAGTTCTTCAGTCAGTTATCACTCAGAGTTGTTTTAAATTAGCATGTTTGCTTATTTTAAACAAATCAGTTTTTAGTATACCTTTGGAACTCCTTGTGTCTGTCTGTATCTTGGGTAGAGCTGTCATTTCTAACCCGGAGCCCGGCCCTGCCCGACCCAGATTCGGACTGGGCCAGGCCATAATAATGTGCTCAATGTGCGGGCCAGGTCAGTGTTGGGCTTTTTATTGCATCAGGGACGTGCACGGCCGAGGATCCAATTATATGTCAACATGGCTTGCCATAATACATCTGCTGCATTCGGCCAATTCACCGTGTGCCAGCGATCCATGAGCCCAAATGGACATTCACTCAGCCGCGGCACTCAGCGGACACATGCGGCACTCAGCGGACACATGCGGCACTCAGCGGACGTGTGCAGCCAACGACCCAATCAGGTGAGATCACAAATTATCCAACATGTCAGAACAAGGTCCAATGCAGGCAGAAGCAGGGGAATCATTTAATGCACTTTGACGGCCCCTTATCTCCGATATTCTACCCCCTTTACTCAGCCGCGCACATCCGCCAACTGTTAAAAATGGTGGTATAAGCAGTCAAAGCTTAATTAAAGATGTCTGGGTGTGTTTCGGGTACAGACCAGTAATTACTGTTAATTCGTTCGATCGGGTGGGGCTCGGAGATGATGGCTGAGGGCTGGGGGCCAGGTCAGGTCTGATTTTTTGGACCCGAGTGCAACTCTAACCTTGGGTCCAACCCCACATCGACCATGACACACCATGGTCTTTTAAATTCAAGAAAACACATTTTTTATTTATTTATGCATCTCAGACCTTTGAAACGTTTTTGAACCAAAACATTGAGGCACATAAAGGTTGCAACCTCTAGTCGTGGAATGCGTTGTACAGGTCACCAATTTGACTTGATCAGCAAAAAAGCTCTTTCCAACTTTAAAGAACTAGATAGAAAGAAAAAGTGATAAAAACTACCAGCATGCAACTACATAGAACCTACAAGGTAAATCTTCAGCCAATTACTTAAGTGTTAGTGATTTGTTCGTATCTAAGTGTAGAGTCAATGTTGTGCTTGAATTACATATTTAATAACACAAAGGCCTTTTACTAATGTTCAAAACCCTTTAACATTTTTTTGAAATGGTTATGTAAAATTTGTTCATTCACATTTACTTCTGAAGATGATGCGCTTTCCGTGTTTACAGTTCAGGGCCATCAATGTTTGACAAAAGCCCATAATTTCATGCTTTAAAAATTGTTTAGCTTCATGCATAAACTACTTTACAAAGTTTATGAGAAAGATGTCTAAGTTTTTATCCTATTTATGTTCAGTACTAAAACAAATGTGGTTATTATTAGGCCAGGTCGAGTTATGGTTTGAAAGAAAAATTAAATAGTATCTTATGAATGTAAAATGCAAACTTACTGTATTTTTGATCTGAAGTCTTAGATCTCTAAATCCTCCCCTGACCACCTTCCTTTGATATTTTATAGATATTGGTGAAGCATATAACAACTATTTAAATGTCAGCATATGTTGTTCATAACTTCTTTTTTCCATTCTGTAATGACCAAAAATAGTAGAAAAACAATACTGTATATCAGTGAATCATATTAAGCTGTATTTCTGAAAATCTTTGACTGCATCTGATTAAAATACATATGACGTTACTGGCATTTCTTGAAGAAATACATACAACCCCCATCATTCATGTCAGGCTTTTAAGCAAAAATATATTTTTTTGATTAAAAGGAACACTAATGGCCATTCTGATCTTCTTTCAGCTTTTCCCTCTTCAGGGGTCGCCACAGCGAGTCGTCCTCCTTCATCTCACTCTGTCCTCTGCATTCTCTGTTTCACCCCAACTATATCCATGTCCTCTCTAACTACATCCATATATCTTCTCTTTGTCTTTTTCCTGGCAGCTGTATTTTTAACATCCTTCTACCAATATGCCCACTGTCCTTCCTCTGGACATGTCCAAACCATCTCAGTCTGGCCTCTTTAACTTTATCTCCCAGTTGTTCAACCTGTGCTGTACCTCTGATGATCTCGATCCTAATCTTATCCATCCTTGTCACTCCTAAGGGTCTTCATTTCTGCCACTTGCAGTTCTGTCTCCTGACTTTTTGTCGATGCCACTGCCTCCAGACCATACAGCATAGCTGGTCTCACCACTGTCTTGAAAACTTTTCCTTTGACCTTTGCTGACATACTTTTGTCACAAATCACTCCTGGAATTTTTCTCCATGCACTCCATCCTGCCTGGACTCTTTTTCACCTCTTTACCACATTCCCCATTTCCCAGGACAGTGAACCCCAAGTACTTAAATCTAAAGTAATGGCCGTTCTGATCAATTCCTAAAAATAAAGTTATGTGCGATTCCATGCAATACCACACGATCCCAGGCAATCTTTTCTCATATTACATCAAACTTTAGCTTAATATATGTAAAACTGAACTGGTTAAAAGGTATTTTTGATCATGTTAATCACCGTTGATGGCCATCTTGAATCAGCTTGACTAACAGATCAGCTGACAAGCTGCTCCTGAATGTCCCTGAATTGAGCTTTTTGCTGCAGTAGCTCCTAAATTGTGGAACAAGCTGTCTCTCCGTCTAAAAAAAAGGCCTCTTTATGTTCTGTTTTTAAAAGTCTTTTTAAACATTTTCCTTGATTTTTAACACTTTGTAAAGAGTTTATTTAAGTTTGGTCAGATTTTAATTGTTATTTTGATTGTATTGTTTGGTCTGATTTTATGTATTTACTGCTTTCATAACCTGTGATGGACTTGCGACTTGTCCAAGGTGTACCCCACCTCTTGCACAGTGATAGCTGGATACGGGCACCAGTGGCCCCCGCGACCCGAAAAAGGAAGAAGCGGGTAAAAGGTGAAGGATGGATGCTTTTATAACTTAGTTATAATTTACTTGTGTTTTTGATGGCATTTTGTATTGTGTGAGCCGTGTTTTAATGTTAACTCTATGCAGCATTTTGGTTCATTGGATTGAGTTGGAGATCGGTTGTAGGTGTACATCCAACGAGTTCTTAAAATTCAATCAATTCATTCAATTTAAAAACTGCTCTAAAGTTCATGAGATATTTTGCCACTGACAAATGCACACACCCACACAGACAAAAATGTTATTGCCAACGTTTTGCCAACAAGCAATTTTAATCTGCACTCCTGCAAGACAAAGTAAAACGTATATCTTAAACTCCAAAAAAGTCAGTGATGCAGAATTGAAGCGCTCAACATCAGAAAATTGTTTTTAAGTGCAAGAATGAGGAAGGTTGACAGATGTTTTCCCTGATTAGTTTTGTTCACTCGTTCAGTTAAACTTAATCAACGAGATTGATACCTCTAACATAAAACAAGAGTTCTTGGCTGCTGTTCCTATGGCAACCTCATTTCTGGCCACACATTTGTCTCAGATCATTCAAATCTTCTAAAAAAACCACTTGGCCATATACAGATAGGCGGCCGCCTGTGAACTAATGTATTTACAGATAGACCTTTTGGAAACAGACTGAAATGTTCTTTTGTTCTGCAATATGTTAACGATCAGATAACACAATGTAGACTCAGTGATCCATGTCGGTGTGATCTTTTTGGGTTTTCACAAGAAAAGGTTAAGTTAAGAAAAGACTAAGAAGGGTATTTTTTTTCCACTCAAAACTAATTTAAAAAATGGCTAATATGCAAATGTGTTGCACATGCTAAAATGAACATTTTTTAAATTTTCATTTAAAATCCATGGGCATCTGGTTAGGATGCCTCCTGGACGCCTCCCTGGTGAGGTGTTCTGGGCATGTCCCACCGGGAGGAGACCCAGAGGAAGACCCAGGACACGCTGGAGGGACAATGTTTCTCGGCTGGCCTGGGAACGCCTCGGGATTCCCCCGGAGGAGCTAGCCCAAGTGGCTGGGGAGAGAGAAGTCTGGGCCTCCCTATTTAAGCTGCTATCCCCGCGACCCGACCCCGGATAAGTGGAAGAAAATGGATGGATGGATTTTCATTTAAAAAGAAAAGAAAAATTAAATTTCATGTGTTTATTTAGGGGCCGAGATAGTGTAGAGGCAGGGCAGCCGACTCCGGACTCAAAGGTCCTGGGTTTGATCCCCAGTCATTTCACATCTCGTGGTTTCTCTGAGCAGGACACCCCATCCCTAGTTGCTCCCCCGGCGCTTTCAATAGCTGCCCACTGTTCCACCTGGTGGTGGATGGGTTAAATGCAGCAAGCCAATTTTGCCATTGTATGGGAACATACAATGATGACAATAAATACACATTATTATTATTATCATTATTTTTATTATTATTAAAACCAATAATCATCTTGAAAATATTAAATAAAAAACAATTTAAAAAGGAACAGCTTGAAATTTAAGCTTTTAATATGTACCGTAATTGCCGGTGTACAAGCCGCTACTATATTCACACACTTTGTACCCCGCGATTTATATGCAGGAGCAGCTAATTTATGTTTTTGAGGGGGTTTTTTGTTTATAATTTTCACAAGTTATATTTTTATATTTTATTTTAACAGATTTGCTGCTGCTGCTGACTAACATTTTTCCTTTGACAGAGCTGGGCGCTCATGGCTCCCAGCACCCCACCCATTGGGGGCGGGCTTTTGTGACACAGAGTGACATGCCTTCATGTAACATGTACAAAGACTCTTGCTCAGGGTTTCAAATTCCCTACCCTAACTCCACTTACTTTGTCATCATTAGACCAGAAGTCAAAACTGAATGACCAATGAGGTACTCTCAAGGACCATCCTCCAACCATCCCGCAATCATTTTTTCAGAACGTTCCCATGTCTTTACCATATTTTGCACTTAATGCACAGACCTGTTCCTTTGTTCAACGATAACGGAAAACGCACGGGAAATTTCTTACGATGTAGCTTTCAAGTTAAAAGCGATCGATCTGGCTGTCGAAGAAGGAAACAAAGCTGCCGCCTGTAAGGTTTGCATCAACATGTCGATGGTCGGGCATTGGAGATGCAAAGCAGTTAAATCTGGTACATGTTTTAATAAAAGTTTTAAAATTATTTTTGTGTGGCATCTTTCTGTGTACGGTAAATATGAGTTTAAATAACAGGATCTCATTTTAAACTCACATCCGAACACCAAGTGGAGAACAACAACAGAGAACAGAGGAGAACAACAGGAGGGGTTCTTTTCCATCCCCGTCCGTCATGAGAGCCCAGCGAAGACGTCATCGGCTTTATTTTTAAAGCAGTCAGTCAAGACTGATATATATTTAAATAAAAGTTTTAAAAAATCTTTCTGTGTATGGTAAATATGTGTTTAAATACCCGTTTCTCATCTAAGCTTAAACGAACGCATGAAACAGAGCGGAGAAGACAACAGAAGGAAGGGGCTGTTCCCCCTTTCTCCCTCTTCCTCATATGAGCTCTGCTGAGTAGAAATCATGTCAAATTTATTTAGGAAGTACATCGAAAAACAGCAGCTGTTACCAAAAGTGCTTAACGATAAAAATCAATGTACTAGTTTAATAAAGATTTACAGTATTTTACCAGAACTGTTTGACTTCTGGTCACATGACCTCGATAAGACTTCTGGGTAATATTTACAGGTATATATTATTTTTAAATAATTTTGGTTATGTAGATGTTTGACACTGTTCTGTCCAGTGATCATGCTTAGATAGTTCTTGTGTTCATTTTGTAGGTTGAATGGTTTTAACCATGAGTCAGACAGCGTAGCATGAAGTCATGAAGACTTATGACGATCATGCAGGGTGACGGTGTGTTGAAAGCAAGCTATATTTTTTTAAATGCCATCTAGTGGCTCATTCTTGTACTACAACATGAAAGTTGTACATTATGCCAGAGCTAGCTGGGCATAGATCCTGACAATGAATGTGGATGCCCACAGCTAAATAGCTAGAGTGTCTTATTTACGTACAAAGTTATGATTTATTTAATATTTAGTATGTGCGGCTTAGAGACAGGTGCGTTCTATAGTTGTAGAATTATAGTATCCCCCAAAATCTACATTTTTATAATTCAAAGTTCATGTTTTATTAAATTATGTACAAATACATTTTTTATGAAATTTTTATGGTTTTCTTCACAAAAATGTTTAGGTTTATCTTTTTAATATTCTGTAAACCAGTGGTTTCCAACACTGGTCCTTGAGGAACACCACCCTGCATGTTTTGGTTGTTTCCCTGCTTTGACACACCTGATTTGAATGAATGGGTGCTTAACAAGCTTTGGTAGAACTTGAAGAAGTGATAAAATCACTGAATCAGGTGTGTTAGAGCAGGGAAACAACTAAAACACGCAGGATGGCGTTCCTCAAGGACCATAGTTGGGAACCACTGAAAACTACATTAGTGACTATATTTTAGAAGTTGTGACATTCCTTTGGGTAATTTCTTAAAACTGATGATGAAACAAGTGGTTTGAACACACAATAACAGTTTAGAAAAACACTCAAAACCAAAAAACTTAATATTCAAGTCCCTCAGCGACAGGGGACATCCTAGGTTCCCTATTGATTACTGGTTTTAATGGATTTTCTCTTTTGTAAACCTATTGATTAAAGACATGATCAATTACATAATCTTGTACTGGTGTCAACTTAACTATGTCTGACTATCACTAACTGATACAAATCATCTCCTGACTATTATTTTGTTCACTGATGTAGTGAAGCATCATACCAAGTACTTACTGAGGAACTTATTACCTAATCACCACTTGATCATTACCTACTGGTTTGTTCCTGTGGTAACAAACCAGTAGCCCCCTAATAAGGCTTGGCTGTGTGTTTCCCAGTAAGTAGTGTTTAACTACCCATTAGCTCCTGATTCGTTCCTCTTTGGTTTCCTTGGTAACTACCCATTAGTTCTTGGTTAGTTCTTCTTCATTTACAAGGTAACTAACCAGTAGTCCCCCAATAAGGCTTGGCTGTGTGTTTCCCAATAAGTACTGGTTAACTACCCATTAGCTCCTGGTTTGTTCCTGATTAGTTCCTGAGGCGTTCCCTAGTAGATAATCAAATTTTGTGTACCTTATTGTAAAGTGTTACCGCAATTCATTTAAGGAAATGAGGTCAATTTGTCCTCCAGTAGTCTAAGCCTAGGGCAGCATAACAAGCCAACCCCAACTATAGGAATTATCAAAAAGGAAAGTCTAAGTCAAGTCTTAAAACTGGACAATGTGTCAGCCTCACTAACAGAAACTGGAAGTTGGTTCCACAAGAGAGGAGCCTGGTAACTGAAAGATCTTCCTCCCATTCTGCTTTCGGAAATTCTAGGAACTGCGAGTAAGCCTGCAATCAGAGAGCAAAGTGCTCTGTTGGGAAAATATGGAACAGTAAGATCTCGAAGATAAGCTGGATCTAGGTTGTTGAGAGCTTTGTAGGTTAGAAGTAAGATTTTGAATTGAATTCTGGATTTGACAGGGAGCCAATGGAGAGAAGCTAAAACTGGAGAGATATGATCTCTCCCACTAACTCCAGTTAAGACTCTGGCAGCAGCATTTTGGATCAATTGAAGACTTTTTAAAGACGTATTTGGACACCCAGATAACAAACCATAGCAATAGTCCAGTCTAGATGTGACAAATGCATGAACCAGTTTTTCTGCATCATTTTTAGATAAGATGTTTCTAATTTTAGCTATATTTTTTTCATTCAACCTTTATTTATACAGGTTAATCCCATTGAGCCTCGGGGACTCATTTACAAGAGAGACCTGATTTTAACAAAGTGATGACAACTGTGGACAACAAAGACAACAATAGACAATCATAAAGGATGCATACAAATGAGAACAAAAAGTGAAAAAAATAAAATGGTATTAAAAAAATGTAACAAAAAGCAGCTAGGTTATAAGGCGATGTAAAAAATGAAAATCAAGAACATGGCTGCATTGGTTTTTCCCATGAGTTTAGCAGATGTTTGAAGCCACTAAAGACAAAGATATTAGGCAGGTGGAAGAAGGCGGTTGTAGTAAACAGGTCTCTGCACAATTGGAACTGCATTTTCCTCTCAGATTTAGGAGGTTAGCCATTTTGTTATATTAAAAGTCGATCCTTTAAAACCTGATGGTCTGCGAGGGGTATAATATGTGTTTACGTTAATTTGTTACACAGCTAGCCACAACTTTAGTGTGTCCCAGTCCCCCAAATGTAGTTTATGAAAGCCCCACAAAGTCTGGCTCAGCATTTTATGCCACAGTTTGTGGAGGTAAACAAACCTGTACTGTTTTTAGAAAGCAACACTTTATGTTCCTCAGCTGTGTAATGCTATTTCACTCTTCCCCTGACAGCTGCCTCTGCTCTCAGTCACTTTTACACCGTTATCTTTCTGCAACAACTCACCTCCCACAAGATCTTAGAGCCAGACTTTCCCCTAGGCGAGACCAAAATGATGTTAGACACGAGACTAATAATAAAGTCTGAGCCTGTTAGTCATAAATAAAAACATTTTTTTTAATGTTACCACACAAGATTTTCCCAACACTAAGTCTTTAAAGTGTTGCTAATGTTTTTACTCATAATCAGCCCAACTATTTTTGGTAGAAGCTGTTCAAAAATAAGCCACTCGTTTTAGCTTCTAATTGTTTTTTTAGATGATGAATGATAAAACAAAAAATAATTACTGAACGTTTACAGGATCTATGCAAGTATGGTCAACTGATGGGCCCCTGGTCATTCTAGGTGGTCCGCAAAGTATTAAACTAATTGCCTTAGCTAATCAAAGTGCTCACGGCACATTATTTGTCCCTAACTTAGATGTTGACAGATAGCCGGAGAACATCACCCGTTAAAAATGGTGTACCTGATTAGGATATGCAAAGAGCTAAAAAAAAAAAAAAAAGTTAGAGTATATATATTACTTTAGAGATCTACAAAACTTTAAGTTCAATGATAATTTAGTCTTATTTTGGCTTTAAGTAAATCTCTGTACAGTTATGATGTTCAGACGTCTTGCCAAACCAAAAATGCTCACTGCATCTTACTCCCTTCTGGGTAACACTTTATAATAAAGGTACAGAAAATTTGATTAACTACTAGGGAATGCTTCACGAACAAATCAGAGGCTAATGAGTAGTTAACCAGTACTTAATGGGGAACACACAGCCAAGCCTTATTAGGGGGCTACTGGTTAGCTACCTTGTAAATGAAGAGGAACTAATCAAGAACTAATGGGTAGTTAGTTACCACGGAAACCAAAGAGGAACGAATCAGGAGCTAATGGGTAGTTAACCAATAGGTTTACAAATGAGAAAATCCAATAAAATCAGTAATCACTAGGAAACAGGCCGTTGACAATTACGAGCTGTGACCTCAGTGGTGCAGGGATTATTCAAGGATTCAAGGTTCTATTTTTGTCATTCACACCACATGTGGTACATAAGGTGGAACGAAATTATGTACACAGGATCCCAGTTACTGTACATCCAACAAAAGTATAAAATGTAAAAGAAAAACAGTAATAAGATCTAATGCCCCTTTCGCACTGCCCCTAATTAGCCCCAATTCTGGGCAGCCCGCCACAGAAAGAACCCTTTTGCACTAATACTTTAGCTAGTAGTTTTAGCTGATTTGAGGCTGATTCAGGACCTCTTTTCGTCTCTGCTTCTCTGGTGGGACCGAGCGAGCTTAGCCGACCTGAGTCCGGACCGAAACGTGAATGCAGGACTCTGATTGGTCAGGGGGAGGAGTCATTGGATCTCAGAAACTTTTCACTGATCCGCTATTTGCAATTTTTCTGGATGCGGAGCAGCGGCTGGATCTATTTTTAAGATTTTAAAAACAATAATGACAACGCCGTGTTTAATTCTCAAGTCCAGGCGTTTTTTGTGTTTGGTGACCGACGACAAAATTTGAGCGAGCGGTGTCACCGCGGAGGATCATACAAGCTGCCGAGCCGTTGAAGCCCACGAGGCCGGACCCCGAGCCCCGGCCTCGCCTGCTCACAACTCTAAACTCTAAAAAAGTTAAGTCTGGTCCTCTGGACAGTCAAAAAGCAAAACAAACAAACAAAAACAAAAATGTAGAAATGTTTCTTCTTTCATCCGAAACACTTCTTTAGTTTGAGGAGCTGTATTCAGCTCAGTCTTATAGCTATGAGCTGAGCAGCTCCTCAGACTGAAGAAGTCTTTCGGATGAAAGACGAAATGTTTTTACTTTTTTTTTTTCTTTTTTTTTTTTTTTTTTTGAATGCCCCGAGGACCAGACTTAACTTTTTTAGATTTAAATATATATGTTTTTGTAGAATCTGGTTCATCAGATTTAATTCAGTTCAGTTTATTCATATAGCGCCAAGTCACAACAGAAGTCGTCTCAGGGCACTGAACAGAAATATTCATATATAAAAATAATAATTTAATATTATTTATCTGAGGAGCAGACTGCTTTGAGTTTATCTCATAGCAGAACTCTCATTAGCAGGACTTGGATTATGGACACGCCTCCAGAATTGGTCCTAAAGTGCAGGTGCAAATCCAGGCTGAGCTGAGCCAGGCTGAGTAGGGGGTGTGCAGGGCTGAGCCGAGTTGGGACTTATTTGGGGCAGTGCAAATGGGGCATAAGGCATGAACTAAGAAAAATGTTAACTAAAAACGCAATAAGCGCTAGTAGCATTAAAACAATACGCCGAACAGCAGCACGAACATGAGTCTGCATGAGCAGATGAGCACGAATGAACACAGCAACATGAAACAGATCAGCAGCATGATGTGATTTTTCACAGTGATTATCCTGGTTAGCGATTCATGAGTCTAACTGCCTCAGGGTAGAAGCTTATTCATAACCCGCATGGAGAATTTCTCCTCTGTTTCTGTAGTAACAAACCAGTTGTTCCCTAATAAGGTTTGACTGTGTTTCCCAGTAAGTACTGGTTAATTACCCATTAGCTCCTTATGCATTCCTCTTTGGTTTCCTTGGTAACTACCCATTATTTCTTGATTAGTTCCTCTTCATTTACAAGGTAACTAACCAGTAGTCCCCTAATAAGGTTTGGCTGTGTGTAAGTACTGGTTAACTACCCATTAGCTCCTGCTTTGTTCCTGAGGTGTTCCCTAGTAATTAAGCAAATTTTGTGTACCTTATTGTAAAGTGTTACTGACTTCTGAGCTGATGAATTATTTGGAGAAAAAAAAAATCTATGAAATTCAACCAAGTAGCTCATTGCTAACAATGTTAGCATCCATGAGCCAAAGAGTCATTAACTGTAGTAACAACCACTGATGCAATGCCTTTTATTAATGCATTGTTAGGCATTAATGTTGATGAACTCAAAACTCGTTTATTTTACATTATTGGCTGCCAGCCAAAGGTGAAAGCAGACGGTAATGTTTTGCCAGTGGTTGCATGTGTGCTTGTTACCAAAATACCACATGAACCACTGAACAAATTTTAATAGAACTCACGGAATGTAGTCATTGGACTACATTGGCAACTAATTACCCTTTGGAGTCAATCCAATTCAAGATGTCTGCCTCAGCCAGCTCACCTTCAAAAACACAATCATTGCTATAACTCGGACAGTTTTGCAGATATTGACCTTTAATTTGTTGTTGTGGCAACAGAGTCGTTCCTAACACGTATTTTGAGTGCAAACACATTGAGCAAGATCTTTGTTTAAAATTCTGCTATGAACAATTTCAAATGTACGTGCTGAATTTGAAGAGTAATGGGACAAACCCTGCTAATAAATCACATCCCATCAACCTTGAGGACTCATGTGTATGGAATAAATTGAATAAGGATATAATTATAGACCGATGCAGATATAAAACATTGCGTCATGTTTAGGGTATCATCTTCTCAGTACAGTAGTCCCTCGTTTATCACTGGTGTTAGGTTCCAGATCACACCCTCGAAGAAAAGCTCTGAAGTAGGGACGCTATGTTTATTTTAGTATTTATATATATATTAAGCCTTTAGAAATCCTTCCCACACTCTTACAATGTTCTAAACTCTTAAAGCTACTAATTTTAACAACATACTTATATGTAGCTACTAAATTTTACTTACCAGCATGTCCCCGCTCGGAGGTCCTCATCGTTAGTCGGTTGAAAGAGAGGAAAAACGTCCCGTTGAGCTTCAGATGGACCACCGGACTATCGGATGCGTGTGTCGGCTGATGGCTGTTGTTGGCTAGTTGAAACAGATGAAAAACGTGTGGATGAGCTTCAGATGTATCACGGCTGTGCGTGTCCACCGATGGCTGTTGTTGGCTGGTTGAAACATATGATAAAAGTCCCATTGAGCTTCAGATGGAGCGCCGGACCTTGGGCCACGCGTGTTTACTCAGAGGTCCACGTGGGCGAGCTATCAGCTATCAAGATTCACCTGTGTGTCTGGAAGTCTGATTTTGCTCCGGTTCGGTGCGTTCAGTGCGGCTTCTCTGCATCCGCTGGGAGCTGAGCAGATCAAAACTTTACTTCTGTTTTTTTTTTTTTTTCAGCAGAAAGAAACAGGGCTTCTGGGTGGGGCCCTGTTGCCTTCTGGGAAATGTGGTTATTATGAGCGGGAATGCAGTGGAGACTTATGGAGGGAAAACTACAAAATGGCGGCACCTGTCCGAAATATATTATTTTTCGTTAACTTTTACTGTACAGTACTGTATACAGTACTAGCCTAGTCACATGAGTAATATTAAAGTTGACAATCATGTGTCCTGTACAATATTATTTTTTGTACAATGTTATGGACTGAACGTCCACAAACCATGATAGAGCGAGTCTGCGAAAGTTGAACCGTGAAGTAGCGAGGGAGGTGTTCTGGACACGTCCCACCGGGAGGAGACCCAGAGGAAGACCCAGGACACGCTGGAGGGACTATGTTTCTCGGCTGGCCTGGGAACGCCTTGGGATTCCACCGGAGGAGCTGGCCCAAGCAGCAGGGGAGAGGGAAGTCTGGGCCTCCCTACTTAAGCTGCTACCCCAGTGACCTGACCCCGGATAAGTGGAAGAGAATGGATGGATATATATATATATATATATATATATATATATATATATATATATATATATATAATGTAAACAGGGCTATCAGAGTTGCAATGAGTTTACGTTAGGTGGGTGAATGATCTGATCACCTGACTGTTGACTGTAGTAATCCACATTATTAACAGAAATATAGGGCCCCATGGAGGCTTGGGACTACTGTACCACTAGTTACATTTACTGTAAGTCCTGTTTTAGTAGTAAGTAAAATACTGTAGTTTCACTTTGCAGATGTGTTTGAAGGGAAACTTTACGGTTATAAAAATAAAGTGTCGAAAGTTGTTTGCTTCCAACATGCATCATCAAGTAATGAGTAAATAAAACGAGTCTTATCCAATGTAAATAAGTGAAACAGTCAGTAAAATGCTAATAGAGATGCCATGACGTATGAGTCCACATCATGTCCCTGCCCCTGTCTGATTTACAGAGCTACATGCATAATCTGAGAAGGAGCACGAGCAGGGAACAGGAGCATAACAGGACTTTGACAGTCTTTCACTCCCTCCCACCTCATCTCCACCTCCTCCTCCTCCGGTCACTCTCTGAGGAGTTGTCCCCTGCCCAGCAGCATGTGGATGTGTGTAATGGAGATGGATGGTGACGGGCTCTGCCACATCGCGGCGCAGACGGGCTCCTCCCTAAATGCCTGGCTGCCAGACCCCATCAGTCTCCCTGCCACAGCCTGCCAGAATCCAGCACCAAGTTTGATACTGACCTGTGAGTGCGGTTGCTTACTTCAAAAGCATATTAACATATTTTGCGTAGAAAGTTGGCTGAAAACGTTGAAAGAGACAGCTACTTTTTGGATTTATCTTTTTTTCTATCTTGGTGCTGACTTCTTGTGAAAAATGCTGGAAGGATAACAAGCAGCCAAATCAAAATGCACAACAAGATGTGTTGTCAGAACAGCCCAGAGGTGAAAACTGGAGCGAGAGTGTATTTCTGCAAAGAAATCTCCTATAATCCTCTGGGAGGTTGTAAAGCTATTGTCGTTCCCTTCCTATACCTTGCTTCTCTCCGTTTAGTGACTTCCCAGAGCCTGGAGCTGTGTACATGTTCAAACTGTTTGTGTAGATGTGTGTGTGTTGTGTGTGATACGGATGTCTGCAGGACTTGTCAGAAGCAGTCTGTCTGTAGGGAAGGATTCATAGCAGGTGCTGTGAAGTTCCATCACTCTGTAGTCCAAGTAGTCAGCCTCAGTCTTGTTTAATTAAGCTGCTGGATCAATAAACTCTTTTATTTCACCTTCCTGGAATCCCATCTGTTCTGTGAGTCAAGCAGGACCAGTGCAACCTTTCTTGGATCCTCTGAAACACCCATTAAAAATCCATTACGACAGCAAAGAAGATGAAAAGCAAACGGCTTGTAGTTTATTGGGTAAAAATTGCATTTCTACAGATGTGGTGGTTTTTGATGGCACAAGAGAAATAGAATAAAAACTATAGGAATTACTTTTTTCTTTGTTGTCAACAAGAAATGCAAACAGTCCTAAAACGTCAGTATTCTTAACAGCCTTTGTTCGGTGCCAGAGCAGTTATTTTACTTTTACATGAACATGTGCGTTTTCTACAATACAGGCATTTTTACAATTATCACACAGCTATTGAAGGTGAATATTTTCAGTTGTATGTAATTAAAAGATAATGAGTGAATCTTTGATTTACTCAAAATGAATATGTATTTTAAAGGCTGTAGTTTTCTGCTGATATACTTTTTTTTTTTTAGGATTTGGCATTGTTAGAGCAGCTGTCAACATGTACACGTGTTATTGTTTACATTACAAAAAGAAAGTTTGATTCTTTGATAATGAACAGGACTCACTTTTAGGTCAATATTTTAATATAATTATAATTATTATTATTATTATGTGCTCCACCATTCATTTCACCTTAGTGCAAAGTTATTACATATAGCCTATTCAAAATAGTTGTTTACTTATTTGAGATATACTCTCAGAACTAAACAAAAGATTTGTGCATGACATTTTTTTATTATCATAACCTTTCTGTAAAAGAAAACCAAAAGGTCAATATTTCATACTAAATGCATGTCACAAATAGTAAAGCCCGACCAATAGATCAATAAGAGCAATAATTTAGGCGATAATTTAAGGGATAATTAAGGCAAAGATATAGGTGATATTTTAGGTGATATTTTAGGTGATAATTTAGGTGATAATTTAGGCGATAATTTAGGCAATAATTTAGGTGATAATGTAGGTGATAATGTAGGTGATAATTCAGGCAATTATATAGGTGATAATATAGGCGATAATTTAGGCGAAGGTATAGGCGATAATTTAGGCAATAATTTAGACAATAATATAGGCAATAATATAGGCCAAGATAAAGACCAAGATATAGGCGATAATATAGACAATAATATTGATAATAATTTAGGCGATAATATAGGCATTTGGGGACCTAATGGTATCAATGATAAATGTCCCATTATGCGCCATTATAAGCACTTTTAATTTTCACCCCTAAAATGCTGGGAACCAGCCGTAATTGTACAACGTATCCAGCAGAGGAAACATGAAGACTACTTTCAAGTCATTGCCATTCACTTAAGTTTCACTTTCATGTTCAGCACAGCTGAAGCAGCAAGTAATACTGTGTAGCATATTTTTGTTGAACAGAGCATGGTAAGTTTATTTTAACTGATCTGTAGAATAAATTTTAAAAAATCAACAATAAATTCTCTTCAATCCTCCAACCTGCTTCTCATTAGCTATGTGCCTCTCAAGCTAACAAGTTAATGATTAGGTGATCTAACATAGGCTATTGACTTGTAAAACTTTATCCAGAACAATAAATCTAATGTAGAGGAAAATATATGTGTTAGTAATGTTATTGTCCTCAATGAAAAGTATTGTTTGTCTGAAATATTTACTTCTCTGCAGAAAAAAAAAACCCTGCTGTGGTCAGTACTAATTAGGCCTTCACCATATGACTGCCTGTTTAAACAATGAACAGTGTAGGATTGAAAATGTGAATACACTGAAGTCTGTTTTTATTACCAGTGCACAATTTGTAAACCTAGTGTTGGACTTGGTATGACGTGGATGTGATTTGCTTAGCTTCATGGTTGCTAACGCTAAATAAATAAACATCGCTTCACTCACTGTTTACTTAGATGCTTGGGGTTGGACAAAGCTAAAAAAATTTCAACCATTATATCAGTTATCAGTGTTCACCTTCCCCTTCCAATAACTGTATCGGTGATAGCCAAAATTTCCATATCTGTCAGGCTCTAACAAATATTGATTGAATAACTGAGCCCATTGGCTGCAATTTAAAAAAAAACAAGGAATGTTTTTCATTTAAATGCACGTATAAAGACTCCTACACATAGGAAGTGGTGTACTTTGCATATCTTTTAAACCTATTTATATGTAGCCTATGTGGTGAGCAGTGTATGGGGAACAGTGCACAGGAAGTCTCCACAATATCACCTTGGTACATTCAATGTAGAAAGGATCAGCCACACACACAAACATGCCCAGGACATCTTTGTAAAAGAGATTTATAATCTCAATGGATTTCTTCCTGCTAAAATAAAGGTTTAAATAAAAAAATAAAGAGATGGGGTGAGAAGCTCGGTCATCCTGAAGGGACTCAGAGCCGCTACTTCTCCACATCGAGAGGAGCCAGTTGAGGTGGCTCGGACATCTGGTAAGGATGCCTCCTGGATGAGGTGTTCCGGGCACGTCCCACCGGGAGGCGACCCAGAGGAAGACCCAGGACACGTTGGAGGGACTATGTTTCTCGGCTGGCCTGGGAACGCGTTGGGATTCCCTGGGAGGAGCTGGCCCAAGTGGCTGGGGAGAGGGAAGTCTGGGCCTCCCTACTTAAACTGCTACCCCTGCGATCTGACCCCAGATGAACGGAAGAAAATGGATGGAAGGATAAAAAATAAAATATAAAACATAGCTGAGTTCAGACATCTCTCTAATGTTCACACTACACAGGATTAATTTGTGTTTTGTTCTTATGGTTGTACGTGCCACTGTCTTCTAAAATGTTAACAGGTTGTTTTCTACTAGGGGGCGGCTGTGGCTGAGTGGTTAGAGCAGTCATCCTCCAATGCGAGAGTTGGGGGTTCGAATCCACCAGCAGTCACATGCCGAAGTGTCCCTGGGCAAGACACTGAACCCCTCATAGCCTCCGATGTGTGTCCCATTGGTGTTTGAATGTGATAAAGCTCTGATTAGTGCCTTTAGAATGATTTGTTCAATTAGCTTTGTAGAGATCTAGTAGAGTGCTGTGTGGATGGGTAACTGAGGACACAGATTGTAGTGCAAGGCGTTTTGAGTATCTTGAAATAAGTTAGAAAGGCGCTATATAAGTAGAGTCCATTTACCATTTACTCCATCACAAACATGGAAGCAGTCTACAGACAGAAGCTGTGGCTGAAGGATCTGAAAATCTCAGGGTTTTATATATATATATATATATATATATATATATATATATATATACATATACATATACATATACATATACATGTGTGTGTGTGTGCCCTGTCCAGAGTCTACCCTGCCTCTTGCACAGTGACTGCTGGACACCAGTGACGAGTCTACCCTGCCTCTTGCACAGTGACTGCTGGGCACCAGTGACCCGAAAAGGAAGAAAATGGTAAAGATAATGGATGGATATATATAAATATTGGAGGAAAAAAACAGTGACAGATTCCATTTTTTTTTTTTTTTTTAGAAAAGTATTGATTCATAGTGTAATGAAATATAGCTTTAGACAGAAAATGGAAGTTAATAAAGCAGACTTCATTCGTTCTAAAGACCAAGTCAAAAACATATGCTGCTTGAAGACTGAAACCAAGTTTAGAAACAAATAACTAATCAATATAAAACGAACTATGCAGAAAGGCAACTAAGCTAAGCTCTACGTGAAACTAAAAAATAAATCCAGCAGAGGCAAAACTATTTTTAAAGGATCAACCAAATAAATAAACTTGACAAAATAGAACAAGCTGTGACAAATAGCTTCAAAGAAGCCACAGAACAGGCAGTGAAGCAGAAACTACATTAGAAATAGGAAAATACTTTAAAAGTACAAGCGAGGAAAACATAAGTGACCCTGTCAGATATATTTATTATGCTCATTGAAGTTCAACAGATTTAAAACAGCAATCTAGAAAGTTTTAAAAAATAATCTATTTTTCCATAAATAGATAGGATTCATTCAGTGAGCAGTCCTCTTTATTTTAAAAATATATGATACTACGTTACTCAGAGTTATGAGGCAAACATAGTCAGAAAATGTACATTAATTTCTTTTTCCACGCTGCATGAAGTATGAACCGCTCGCTGCACTTGCTGCTTGGAAGGATTTGCCTTATTTTTTATTATCTGTGAATTTGATGCCATTTACAACCCGACTTTGTTCATACAATGAAGTGGAAGGAGTTTAGTTGTACTCCAGGTACATGCCGTCACTGCTGCTTCACAGCTACTAACTCTGGGGCTAATTACTCAACATTAGCTGAAATGAAAGTGCCAGATGTTACACATTAACACGTCCAATTGTGCTGCTCATCTGGAAATCAGATTCTTTAGACCATTGTAAAGTAAAAGAGCAAGCAAGCCTCATTTAGTTGGACAACAGATGGCAACAAAATGCAGCCACACATACTGAATGCTGAAATGTGGGAGGGTTGAAATACATTTTGGGGGAAATGTAAGCTGCTTAAAAATCATTATATAAAGGAAAGTTAGGACAAAGAAATTATCGCCTGCTGCTGAAGACAGGTGGCAATGTTCTGTACATATATCTGTAAGCAGGGCTTAATTTGAGCTGGATCCTGCCGGAATGGGATCTGGGAACTCTTACTTTGACAGGGTGTGTCCCGGTAATTGTTGATCTGGTAAATCTCTGGCTTACTAATAATAAAGTTATGAACAAAGGTGACTGCCTTGAATGAATAAAACTTATATTGATATGTAAACTGAAAATAATTACATAAACACTCATTTTAAACACAACAGCCACTTACGATAGTGAAGTGCGGATCAATACTAAAATATCAATACTATTTATACTAGAACTTTGTCCTCTAGAATTGATTCTTAAATCAAATTATCAACTTTTGAGACTTCAGTCATTTTAGGTAATGCAACAGGAACATAGTGGAAAGTAAGTAAACTATTGAGATCTTGTCCAAATGATATGCAGTTGGTGGGAACTACTTTTTCTTCCGCCTGTGTAAGTGCATAATGCCTGTAAGCGGAGTGGCATGCTGCTCGTGCTCAGTATGCTAGGGTAAGACAGGTTCTGGAGGAGTCCAGTGCTCCCAGTATACAGACGGAGGAAATGTGGAGCTTTAAGCAACGCTAAGAACAGTTGCAGTTGCTCGGAGTTGTTCAAATTAATACATATGGTTATGAAATAAGTAACAAAGTAAATTCATGCTTCAACAAATAGTTACATGAGTTCAGTTTGGAGTAATAATAGGCCTATGTGTATCAATGAGATAATCTCTAAAAAGCCTAGATTTATTCAGGTGAGGTTTCCTAAAGAATTGATCATTTAAAGTAGATTACATGGACTAGGTGTCATCAAACTATACAGCGCAATGGAGATAAAAACAGCTGTGATGAACTCTGAAAAATATATACTAGAAAGATGGATTTAAAAAAACATCAAAACCATATCTATTATTTCGTAGATTGAATGATTTGTTTTAATAGTTTTATGTTTTTCCTTATTTTCAGTGCTTGAAACACCATTTTCACATATTTTGTATAAATGTGTCCTCTGTTATTTTCTGTTGCTGTATAAGCTCAGCTATATTGCAAACGAGGCCACTATCTCAATATACTCCTGAGTTTAAAATAAATAAATTACTTAGATGTCTTGTATTCTTGATGCAGTTTTGATTTGAATACACTGCTTTTTTTTTAGGTTTACCTGACACATTAGGCGTATTTGCACAAATTTTCAATATCAGTATCGCGGATACTAGCCTGCATTTTACTCGGTATCAGTATCAGACCAGAAATCCTGGTATCGAACAAAACTAACTTACGAGGTTCTTAATATCACATACAAGCTGCTCCTTCAAGTAAGCATTTCCGCCTCTCTTAGAAAAATCTCCGCCCCTAAAAGAGTGGTGAGGGTAAGTGCCGAGCTAACCAGGCAGTCGTATACGGGCAGTTGCCCACATTTAGCTACCATGAACAGACAGAGGAGGCGCGTGGAGTTTTCACATGTGGAGGACAACAACAAGGAGGACAGTAAATTCAGCAGAGAAGAGTCAGGCTCGGAACCGTCAAGTAAGGTGGGGTGGTTTGCTTGACAGTAGTGTAATGTTTACAAATGTAGGTAGGTAAATGTAGATGTTTAATAATAAAATACACAAAAATGTAGGAAATCACATCTACTTTTTTCAAAATCCCCCCCCCCCCCTTTTCCGGCCAACCCACTATTTGTGTTGTGGCTTTGATTGGTTTACAAATTAAGCACCATCTGTAAGTTTGTTTGTCTGTAGGGTTAACATCTTATAAAGCGGTTGATGAATTTTAGTGAAACTCAAAGTAATCTTTGGTACTACCCATTTACTGTAGATCAACTTGTAGAGTGAATTTACGATGATTGCCACACCTAAGCAATCTCAGTAAACATAAGAGCTAAAACGCAGCCAATTTAAAAAATAAAGTTACAGTAAATTTGGTGTGTTTGTAGCCGAGAGTCCTTCTCAACACATACTTGAGCATTACTTAATCACGTAAGATTTGACACCAAAGTTAATAATAATAATAATAAGAAGAAGAAGAAGAAGAATCCAGGTATATAATCCAACAATGTTCAGTCAGGTCATCTGGACGATTTCTTTTTTATTTTATTTTTTTAGCCGAGATGTTTCGTCCTTCATCCAAAGGACTTCATCAATCCAAGAAGCCACCAAACAATACTGATTGCCGCAAACAGCCTACTCAGTAGTGGAAAAAAACAATTTGCTGTTGCTAAGATGGCCTCTGGATGCATGCAATCTTGCACGCAAGATTTGGTTTTGAAGCTTTGTCATTAACTATTAAGAGACAAGTCTGTGTCTGTTAGCAGAATATTTCATGAGCCACTGAGCATATTTTAATTAAACTCTCAAAATCATTGAACGCATATCTACAACTGGTTAGTATTCACAGTCAATCTAATGTCAGATGGATGCCACATCCATCATTGGATGTGCATCGCCTCTAATACATACTTTGAGTACTATAATGGAACAATATTTTTTTGTTAAAGTTTGGCAATAATTGTTGGTAACACCGTCTGTCTTTTAGCAAAATATCTCATGAACCACAGGCAAGGTTTTATTTAAACTAAAAAATGTATTGAAAATCCCATTTGCAATTTATTAACTTAAGTCATCCAAGATGTCCACCACAGCTAATCACATAAATGGCTATAACTCAGTCAGTTTTACAGAAATAGAGGTAAAATTGGGTGTGGTAGTAGCTGAGAGTCATTTGCATTTATCAGAGCACCAAAACATCTTGCAAGATTACAATGTCAAAATAGATTGAAATGATTACAACTTCATCATTTCTTACCATAAGATCCTCCTATTTGAAAACTGGCATGAAAAGCAGCAATCAGTCTGTGTTATTTCTAAGGATGCTGGGCATTTATTAAAAGCAGTCCACCTCGTGGGAAAAAATAAATCCCTTCATTTTTTGTAGCCGTAAAAATGTGAAGTAAAAGTGGTAGACTTCTCGTATTAGACTGGGAGTATTGGTGTTGGAATGAGACACAGGCCAATAAAAAAAGCTGTCTCTTCTCTCGGGATTATCCCAACGTTGATGGAACTGACAGATTGCCTCTCTCTCTGGAATTCCCATTTCGGAGTGAAGACAACTGGCTTCTGGGGGCGGATTCAACTGTCCCACCTCATCGCTCCTGAACACTCTGTAACCAAATGGACCCTGCAGGTTTACTGGCTGATGAACAGCAACGCAGAGCTGGTGCAGAGCAAGCGAAAGAACTGACACAAACATTGCAGCTGAAAGCTGTCAGCAAGACCTTTGTTTCTGGTTGGTGTCTGTGTTTCTGCTTTCATTGATGTCAGAACTAAAAAAAACAGAGTGTCATATTCACTTCTTTACTTTTAGGAGTTTTTAAAGTAGATGGTGGGTAATGGGCAATGTTTGATAGGTTACTTGGTGAAGTTAATCACTCTCGTTATCTGTAAGTGCTCAAGATGCTAGGTTCTGCCTCAAGTGGAGGAGTTCAAGTATCTCGGGGTTTTGTTCACGAGTGAGGGTAGAATGGAGCGTGAGATTGACAGACGGATTGGTGCAGCATCTGCAGTATTGCAGACTCTGTACCGATCCGTTGTGGTGAAGAGAGAGCTGAGCTGTAAGGCAAAGCTCTCCGTTTACCAGTTGGTTTACATTCCTACCCTCACCTATGGTCATGAGCTCTGGGTAGAGACCGAAAGAATGAGATCACGGATGCAGACAGTTTAAATGAGTTTTCTCAGCAGGGTAGCTGGACTCTCCCTTAGAGATAGGGTGAGAAGTTCAGTTATTTGGGAGCGACTCAGAGTAGAACCGCTACTCCTCCACGTCGAGAGGAGCCAGTTGAGGTGGTTCAGGCATCTGGTAAGGATGCCCCCTGGACGCCTCCCTAGAGAGGTGCTTCGGGCATGTCCAACTGGGAGGAGACCCCGGGGAAGACCCAGGACACGCTGGAGAGACCGTCTCTCTCGGTTGGCCTGAGAACGCCTTGGAATCCTCCCAGAAGAGCTGGAAGAGGTGGCTGTGGAAAGAGATGTCTGGGCCACCCTGCTCAAGCTGCTGCCCCCGCGACCCGACTTGGGAATAAGTAGAAGATAATGGATGGATGGATGGATGAATTTTTATCACACTTATCAATTTATAGCTTCATACAACATGGATTAGTAAACAACGTGAAGCCTAAAAGTCCTAGTTGTGTAAGAATTTTGGCGTAAATAAGCAATAAAAGTCTTTCTTCTTCTTTAAGGTGCTCCCTTCCTCAGGAGTTGCCATGGCAAACTATCTTGCATGAAGACTTGGCAATTGTTTTTATGCAGGATGCCCTTCCTTACACAACCAGAGACCGCTGAGTTACCACAGCCCTGTGTGGAGCAGAGAGTTGCCATCTAAGGCACCCAGGGAGGAAGATGATGGGGGTTACGAGCCTTGCTCAGGGGCCCAGGGTGGGGCAAGTGAGGGTGGAGGCAGGTGTGGTTATTTCACCTTTCTCACTCACATTTTGATGTTGTCAGTTCAAGTAGTCGAACCGGCGACCTTCTGATCACAGGCCCACCTTCTCTAGCCTCTGCACCACCACTCCCCCATAAAAAAGCAATGACAGTAACAGTTTAAAATGAAGACACAATGTTTAGGGGGAAATATATTTATTCACAAATCTATTCAAGGATTCAATGTTCTTTATTTGTCGTACACACCACATGCGTTACATGAGGCGGAACGAAATTGTGCACGCAGGTTCGTTCAACAAAAGTATTAAAATGTAAAAAAAAAAAAAATACAGTAATGAGATCTAAGATATGAACTAAGAAAAATATTAACTAAAAATACACTAAGAATCAGAATCATAATAAGCTTTATTATCATTGCACCGAGAGACAACGAGAACATGTCCGTACAGTCGTCTGAAAGATGGGCAGCGTGCACATAGCTGCTGCTATAAAGCGCGGCCTTCTTATTCTTTTCAGAATAAATTTTTTTTAGATTGAAAAAGGGACAAAGCCATGAGGAGAGGGTAGTGGCATTACAAAAAAAAGATCTCTTCACACCTTGTCCTAACAGGACACAATTTAAGACGTCAAAAAACTCTGCCCGCAGCACATTTATGAACATGTTGCATATGCATTTACGACAAGGTGGTCCATGAATAAGCACTGGTAGCATAAAAAATTATTCATTTATGTATTCAATTTATATGTAGAGATAACACAACTACCAACGATATAATAATGGCTAGTCCTTGACAGATCAAGATCAAAGTGGACTTCCTAACCCATAAACTGCTATAATCACACCCATCTGTTCACAACAGACTCATGTTCAGGCTGCTGTTTAATAAACCTTATTTATATTATTATTTTTTCATTCAACCTTTATTTATGCTGGATACATTATTAATGTTTTGCGTACATCTTAGATCCTTGTACAGTATACTGCTCCTTCTTATACTTTATATTATTGCTATTTTGGGTGCAACTGGGACCTTGAGTGCGCAATTTCTTTCCACCTCATGTACCACTGTAAGGTTTAATGGAATACCTAGAGAGTAATGATTGAAAGGAGCAGACTCCAAGACCATAAAGAATTAACAGTGATTTATTTACAGTGAAGTAAGTCGGCAACGTGAACTAGGAGGGACTGGAATCCTGGAGAGCAAGGAGAAGGATCAGTTTGAACTTGGAATATGATTGATTAAAAATGATTTTCTCTTACAGGTGGAGTTATGGATTGTCGAGGGGGCATGGGTCCAATGGTTCCAGTGATACAAAGGAGGATGTCCGGGGTAAGTCTCAGGTTGGGGTTGGCAAGTGGTTGGATGGCGAGAACAGCTGAAGGAGTCACAAGGGAATCCCGGGCCACACCAGGGGAGTTCAGGAACAGGAGGAACAGCAGGAGTCAATGGTGAAACACGTAAGAACACTTGGTGTTGAACACAAGTGTATGAACACTTTTCATATCACCAAGTAAGGTAAAGTGGCTACAAGCACAACTACTAGTAGGCGTGCAATGCTCCAGCGTCAAAGAGAAGTCTTCTATAGCCTTTATACTCCTGCAGCTCATCAAGGGGATGGTCCACAGTTGTGGCTTGTTGGCGCCATCTTGTGACTTCAGACTGCTGAAAAACTGAACTCCCACAACACGTGATGCAAATGACAATAAAGTCACTGTGAACCTTGACTGATGCCATCTTAAAAAAAAAACTCCAATTCCAAAATGTTTTCAGCAGTTTGTGTAAACGCCAATTAATAAACTTTAAATTGCCAGCAAATTAGCAAAACCTGGCTACGAAGACTGAATTTTATTGTTATTGGCAAGCACCAATAGTAACACCAGCACTTTTGGTGCAGCCTGGGGCACTTCACACATTAAGATTGGAGTTCTTTGGAGACATAAGTGATCTACTTGGTCTTGGCTGCCATTACGTAGCTCAAGGTTCAAGGTTCAACACAAACCTAACCATTTACCTGAACTTAGGACCGGCACAAGAGATACACTGGCTTGTGCTCCCTAGTGGCTGGTTTATACACTAAACAATAATAATATACTATAAATAAGGTATACAATCTCTAGCTTGTGTATCTGATCAGAATTAAACTTTAATTTCTCCAAACATATTTTAAAGCTGGTGCAATGAATGAGATCATCATTGTTCATAAGCTTTCAACAAAACCTCACTTCCAAGATCTGAACTGTTTCTTTATTACAGTGGTATTCTCAGTTTATTATTACTTTTTTTTTAGTCCGTGAAAACAATTTCACACAGTGACAAAATTGATTTTGTTCTCTTTTTTTTAACCTATTCTGGAGCTGATACAGTTAGCCAGTTAATGCAAACATTTCTCTGCATTTTTGCTTCACAAATTAAACTCACTTGCTCAAGTGGAGTGCATCAGCTGCCAGGAGCCTTGCAGGCACTTTGCCAGTTTAAAGTTGTACCTCTCCGTCTCTGGGTCTCTGGATTGTATCGGAGTTCATACTGTGATCTCAATGTCAAAGCTCTTGTGGAAAATTGGCTTCACACAGTAATGGGCCTTAACTGGTGTTTCTATATCATGCATCAAGAGCACAGAATCTGTCGTCATTTCTATGGGACTCTGCCTTTCATCCAGAGATGTAAGATATGTAGCGTCCCTGTTTCTTAAATTACACCTTTTCTCTGCTTGCCAGAAACTTTAAAGTCCACCAACTTCATTAGTTCCATTTATTTAGTGCCAGCCTTTTCTATTTTGTTACTTTCCTATGTAAGATGAATCTAAAATAACATGTCTTGATAAAGGGCAGCATGGTGGCACAACTGGTAGAGCTGCTGCCTGTCAGCGTGCAGGTCCCTGGTTCAAATCCCGGTCCGGGGACCTTTCTGGGTGGAGTTTGCATGTTCTCTCCGTGCATGCGTGGGTTTTCTCCAGGTACTCCAGTTTCCTCCCACAGACCAAAAACATGCATGTTAGGCTGACTGGTAACTCCAAGTTATCCCTAGGTGTAAGACAGTGAATGGTTGTTTGTATGTTTGTTTCTATGTGGCCCTGTGATGGACTTGCGACCTATCCAGGGTGTAATCCCGTCCCTTGCACAATGATTGTCGGACATGGGCACCGGCGACCCCATTGACCCAAAATGGAAGAAGAGGGTAAAGATAATGGATGGATGTCTTGATAAATATTTATTCCTATTATTGCCCATCACGGAATTGTAAAAGTAGACATTTGTGTGTTTCTGTTACCAAAATATCTTGTGAACCACTAGATAAATTTTAATGAGACTTGCAAAAATATATTAGTGTACATATACGACTACGTTTGGAGTCAATCTAATTCAAGATGGTTGCTACAGTTAACTGACCTGCAAACAAAAATTGCTGTATTTTGGTAAATTTGACAAAAACGATTGTAAAATTGTGTGTAGTCGTAGTTGAGTCATTCACAACACATACTAGTGCTACTCATTGTGCAAAACCTTGCCTAAAACTTCAGCATTAAGTGTTGGAGTCAACCATCTTTATCTTTATCGGTTAGTAGTGCTGGCTACAGTTCCGCTTATCTGCTAACAGATAATAGCAGAAGAAATGTTTTGTTTAGCGGATAAGCGTTTTTGCTAACTTTGGTAAACGTTAGTAGAATTAGCTTCCGGTAAATTTATTTTTGCCAACTTTGTCTGCTAACAAAATTCTCAAGCTTGTTCCTGTCTGTTGTGGACATATTGTAAAGAGTCTGTTAGACACACTATTGGCTTACTATGTGCACACGTGACAAGACGTGATTGGTCGACACAGTACAACTAGCTGAAAGCACGCTATTGGCTTACTACGTGTACACGTGACGAGATGCAATTGGTTGATGCAGCTTCAACTGGAAGGAGACGAAGACGTGTCACGCAGACTGAGGGGCAGTTGTCTTAGCAGTTAGCAGTTTAACATTAGCTTCCTCTAATTTATTTTATCCATTTAGCGAGAAGGGATTCTCTGCAGAGCAAAAGTGGGCGTTTCTGGAGAATAGGCATTTGTAGAGAACAAACACTGATTGGCTAGCTGTATTTTATGGCTCTTTAGGTAAGTTATGTCAGCTCTTTTTTAAGAAACAGCGTTATATCTGTTGTCAAACACAAGAAGATTCTCTTTTGTTCTTGGGTTGTAGGCTGCACCTGACAGGTTGGCTTGAGTGTGGTCTGGGTACAATGAAATATGAAGCATCTGAAGCGAAACCTGCTCCTATTTGTCAAAAAGTCTGGTCTCAATTAAAGATTATGAGTCATGTAACGAGATAATGGCCCAAAAAAAAAAGCTAAAATTGTGGTTACTTTATTTTTCTTTCTTTATGAATCGATTGTAAGTATTTTCACATTTTTCAACAACCAACACAGATTTTGTTTTTTGTAATGTAATGGCTAGGAATTAAAAAAAAAAAAAAAAAAAAACATCAAGCCCTCCCCACTACTCATTTATGTTGCTCTTATTTTGAAATGTAACCGAAAGACTGTGTTAAGAGAGGCGGAAAGAGAATTTATGGAGAGCTTTTTTTTGTTCAGACTTTTTTTCGTCCAATCAGATTTGGCTCTTCAGATACGCCCTTTTTTAATCGTCCAATTAGATGTGGCACTCCAGATATGCCTTCCGAATTTGTCAGCAGAAATACCTACTTGCATTTAGCGTTAGAGAAGCTAATTTGTTAGTTTGCGGAATATGGGCTAGCAAAGCTAACATTTTGGTTAGCTGTGTGCATAAATGTCTGTTAGCCAGGACTTAATTTGTAAACTGAATGCAGGTGAGGGGGGTCTGGGAGTCTTCCCCCAGAACATTTTGAATAAAGTAGATGTCATTTCCTGCATTTTGGTGTATTTCAAGGGGTTGTTAAACATCTATGTTTACGTACATTACCAGTCTCAATTGCCACTGCCTTCAGGTGCTTAAATTCTCAGTTGTCCAGCTAAAGACAAAGAGAAGCCTTTTTTAATTAAAGTAAATTGGACTGTCTTTGACATTTTGATCGCTGTTATTTTGGCAAATTTGCGCAGTTGTTTTAATTTGTGATGTAATGTGAATAATACACATCGAACATTTCTCTTGTTGTATTTTAAATAATCAACATTTTATTAATAACCCACTGAAACTGTCAAACTGATTTGCAATTTAGTTGTGCTGTTTAATTATATTTGAGTTTTTTATAAAAATGTGCGATGACTTTGGACTTTTTTTTCATTCAGCCTTTATTTATACAGGCTAGTCTCACTGAGCATGGGGGAATCATTTACAAGAAAGACCTGAATTTTAACAAAGACTGATGACAACAAATACAACAACAGACAATCATAAAATAAAGCATGTACATGGAAATTGAGCATATAACGAACAGCTGGAAGACCAATTAACACTAATTAGGTCAAATGACAACATGATTGGGTATAAAAAGAGTTTCTCAGAGTGTCAGTGTCTCTCAGAAGCCAAGATGGTAAGAGGATCACCAATTCCACTATTGTTGCGCAGAAAGACAGTGCAGCAATACCAGAATGATGTTACCCAGCGTAAAATAGCAAAGACTTTAAGTTATCATCATCAACCGTGCATAACATCATCAAAAGATTCAGAGAATCTGGAACAATCGCTGTGCCTAAGGGTCAAGGCCGTAAAACTCTACTGGATGCTCGTGATCTCCGGGCCCTTAAACGTCACTGCACCTCAAACAGGAATGCCACTGTCAAGGAAATAACAGAATGGGCTCAGGAAAACTTCCAGAAAGCATTGTCAGTGAATACAATCCACCGTGCCATCCGCCGTTGCCAGCTGAAACTCTAAAGTGCAAAGAGGAAGTCATTTTTAAGCAAGCTCCACAAGCTCAGACGTTTGCACTGGCCAGGGGTCATTTAAAATGGAGTGTGGCAAAATGGAAGACTGTTCTGTGGTCAGATGAGTCACAATTTGAAGTTCTTTATAGAACACTGGGACGCCATGTCATCCGGACCAGAGAGGACAAGGATAGCCCAAGTTGTTATCAACGCTCCGTTCAGAAGCCTGCATCGCTGATGGTATGGGGTTGCATGAGCGGTTGTGGCATGGGCAGCTTGCATGTCTGTCTGGAAAGGCACCATTAATGCAGAGAACGATGTTCAGGTTCTAGAACAACATATGCTCCCATCTAGACGTCATCTCTTTCAGGGAAGACCCTGCATTTTCCAACACGATAATGCCAGACCACATTCTGCAGCATTCACAACATCATGACTATGTAGGAGAAGGATCCGGGTACTGAAATGGCCAGCCTGCAGTCCAGATCTTTCACCTATAGAGAACATTTGGCGCATCATAAAGAGGAAGGTGCGACAAAGAAGGCCCAAGACGAATGAACAGTTAGAGGCCTGTATTAGACATGAATGGGAGAGCATTCCTATTTCTAAACTTGAGAAACTGGTCTCCTCTGTCCCCAGACGTCTGTTGAGTGTTGTAAGAAGAAGGTGGGATGCCACACTGTGGTAAAAATGGACTTGTCCCAACTTTTTTGGTATTTGTTGATGCCATGAAATTTAGGAACAACAGATTTTTCCCTTGAAATGATACATTCTCTCAGTTTAAACTTTTGATCTGTGATTTGTGTTCTATTCTGAATAAAATATTAGATGTTGGCACCTCCACATCATTGCATTCAGTTTTTATTCACAATTTGTTTAGTGTCCCAACATTTTTGGAATCCGGTTTGTACATTGAGAGGAATAAATGAAAGAAAATGGTATTTAAATAAAGAAACAAAAAACTGCTTTATAAAGCTATGCAGCAATGTAATATAAGATTATATATAAGATAATAAGATAAGGCGATGTAAACAACTAAAAACAGAAACATGTCTGCATTGGTTTTTGCCATGAACATAGCAGATAATTGAAACCACTTAGGGGGGTCAAGGTCGACAGTTTCAGATCTTTTTGTAGGGTGTTCCAGGATACAGGAGTGGAGCAGAAGAAGGCCTTTTTGCCTAGTTCATTCCCCATTGAGGAAACACTGCATGTAATGTCCTGGAGTGCACGCTATAGCTGCACTCATGCAGCGACATGTAGGAGGAGATGTACGAAGGCAACAGACCAAGAAGTGATTTAATGAATCAAGTGATGAAAATGTACCAGTGTGAGAGTTTGTGTGAAGTTATTCATGTCCAGTTAACCAGTGAATATAGGGTGCAATGATGGGTACGGGCAGTTACAGCCAGTTATGAATCTTAGCGCACCGTGATAGACAGCATCCAACATCTGCAGGGTGCTTGTAGGAGTGTTCATGTAAATAATGTCACCATAGTCAATGTAGGGGAGGAAAGTCGCAGTTACAGGCATTTCCTAGCATTTCCTAGCATTCAGAGTTAGACAGGATCTATTTCTGAAACAGAAACCCAGTTTAACTTTCAGTTTCTTAACCAAGTTTGCTATGTGGAGCTTAAAAGAGAGATGCAAATCAACTAAGATACCCAAGTATTTGTAGGAATCGACACACTCAATAGGAACAGCATTCGAAGATAAAATCGAGGGAAGAACTGCTGGGATGGACTTCCTGTTTGCAAACATACCTTTGGTTTTATCAGTTTTTAGGACAAGTTTGCGATGGAACAAATCAGACCAGATGATGTTTAAAGCAGATGCAAAAGCTGGAAAACCTTAGCAATTGTTTTCACTCAACAGTAAGCAACTTTATCATCAGTATGAAAATGTATGGATGTATCAGGGACGATCTGACCTACATCACGTATGTAGATTGTGAAGAGGGTGGGTCCTAAGACTGAGCCTTGTGGTACACCATTATTAACCATTAAATAACTAGAAGAAGTACCATTATGTTGAACACATTGCCTCCGACCTGAGAGATAATTAGACAACCAACCAATGGTGTGAACTGAGAAACCAATTTCTGAGAGCTTATGACATAAGTTGTCATGGGGCGGAGATTTATTTAAGGGTAGAGGCCGAAATGCTTACTTGAAGGGGCCGACAGATCGTATGTGATATTAAGAATCTCGTAACTTGTGATCGTTGTGTTTAAAATGAGTGTTTATGTAAATATTTTCAGTTTACATATCCAGTATAACTTTTATTTGTTCAAGGCAGTCATATTTGTTCATAACTTTATTATTAATAAGCCTGAGAGTTACTGCCAACAGTTACTGGAACATGCCCTGTCAAAATAAGAGTTGAGTCAAATTAAGTCCTGCTGTTGTCATAATATTTTATGAACCACTGGATAGATTTTGACATTTTCTGAAAACTAATCATTTCACGGACAGCTGATCAACTTTTTGAGTTAATCCAATAGTCATTCCTTTCAAAAATATAATGCCTTTAATTTTATCAGCAATGCTCATGATTCTGTTAAAGAAAATGTGCAAAAACATTTATTCTTTATTTATTCATGTCTTGAATTGCTGTCATAGTTCATTTTTTGAGTTAATCTTAAAGATTTATTGCTGTAGGTATGAACATTAGTAAGATTTTAAAAAATTGTGTCAAAATACTTTCTTAAAACAAATATTTTATCAGTTTCAAAACGTTAATTACAAACAGCAGATATAAAGCAGAAGTATTGTTTGCTCATATAACAAATATAACCTGTTAAGAGTGTAGCTGCAAGAAATGGGAATTTTCACGATTGATTTAGTGTTGCAGAGTAAAAATCACATTTTCAAAAATTAAATTTAAAACCACCCTTTTCCCTTTAACACCTCTACCAATTATGCGTGTTAAAACTTGTAATTCAGGCCCACGCAGCAACTTGACCACACTTTTTCACACCGCTTCTCATGTTTTCAAATTGTGTGGACCCACTCATTAAATTACACCACATTAGCATTTTTCCTACACCTAAACAAATCCTCTTTATAAAAAAAGGTAATGCCCAATGCTTTTGCTATTACAGTGATGCTTTGTGCCACACTTTGCATGAAATTGTCAAGAAACTAACAATTTATTTGTCACAGTGCTCAAAATTGTCTTCTTCTGCAGATAAAAAGTGGGTTTACAGAAAAAAAAGCAGAATAATATTTAAATTCAGTTCAATTCAGTTTATTTATATAGTGCCAAGTCACAGCAGAAGTCGTCTCAGGGCACTGAACAGAAACATTCATATATACAAAATAATAAGTTAACACTATTTATATGATGAACAGACTGCTTTGAGTTTAACTTCATCACAGAACTCTCATCTTGAGCAAGCATGAATATAAGTGGAAAGAAAAAACTCCCTCATGAGGAAGAAACCTTTAGCAGAACCAGGCTCAGGACAAGCGGCCATCTACTTCAACCGGATGGGTTTGGTAGGAACAGGTACACAGCAGCAGGTCAAGAATCACATGTTAAAATAGAAATAGCATCAAATTAAAACTCTTCAATTTTAACAATTCATTTAAGGAAAAAATAAAATAAAAATAAAATAAAAATTATATATATATATATATATATATATATATATATATATATGGGGGTAGGGGGTTGTGGGGGTGTCTATATGTCTATTCTGTAGTCTCCCCCTAGAGAAAGCTCCACCAGCCGCCACTGAGTTGCAGTTATTCCTGCACAGGGGGGGGGTCACACCAGGTACTGAAAGCAAAGGTTCACATATTTTTACTGCTCACAAATATGTAATAGTGGATCATTTTCCTCATTAAATAAATGACCATGTATATTATTTTTGTCTCATTTGTTTAACTGGGTTCTCTTTTTCTACTTTTAGGACTTGTTTGCAAATCTGATGATGTTTTAGGTCTTTTTTATGCAGAAATATAGAAAATTCTAAAGGCTTCACAAACTTTCAAGCACCACTGTAAACAGGTAATGCAAAATTGATAACAAATTAAATAAATAAAAATAAAAATAAAAATAGCATTTGCATGAACCGCTTTGAAATTTTGAAATTTGATAAATGATAATGCCAACCAAGTTTAATCTATTTCTCACTCAAGCTTGAGGTCAGCTCATCAGTCAGATTTAAACTGATTTCTCAAAAGTAAGATCAGTCTAAAAGCTGCAACAAGTGTGATAATAATTGTTCAATGGCACCCCACTTCATAAAATAAAGTTAATTAAAAATCTTCAAAATTGTGAAGTGCATCTTACATCAGGCAGCTGAGGATGGGAAAACAGTGCTTCACAAACATTGTTTTCATTGAAAGTGGGGTGCGTTGGCCACAACCAATGATGTCGTCAGGAGGTGGAAGGAATACTTCTCAGACCTTCTCAATCCCACTGGCACGTCTTCCATGTGCCAGGAAGCGGAGTCGGGGGACTTTGGGGTTTGTCTGTCCATAACCATGGCTGAGGTCGCCGAGGTAGTTAAAAAGCTCCATGACAGCAGGGCTCCAGGAGAAAATTCATCCTGAATTCCTTAAGGCTCTGGATGCTGTGGGGCTCTCTTGGTTAACACATCTTTGAAACACCGCGTGGACATCGGGGGCAGTGCCACTGGATTGGCAGACTCTGGGGTGGTGGTTCCCCTCTTCAAAAACGGGGACCGGAGGGTGTGTTCCAATTACAGTTAATTACAAATAATTACAGAAATTAGAAAAATTAGAAAGAGTTATTCATTTTGTTCTGTTACTTGAAAATTATTATGATTGAAATAATTGTTTGAAAAAGGGGCAGCTATAATAAGATTTTTTTCTCCTTTCTGCTGCCTTTCATTTTAAATCTTTTGTATCTTTTTATATTGTTATGGAATTGTTTTGTACTTTTTTTAAATGAATAAACTTTATACCATACAGTACAGGAGAAGTGAGTACAATCGCTGGTCAAACCTCAGATCCAGGAGGAACAATGTGGGTTCCGTACTGGCCGTGCAACACTGGACCAGCTCTTTACCCTCACTAGGGTCCTCGAGGGGTCATGGGAATTTGCCCATCCAATCTACATGTGTTTTGTGGACTTGGAGAGGGCATTTGACCGTGTTTCTTGGTGCTCCGTAAGTATGGGATTAGGGGTCCGTTGTTATGGGCTGTTCGGAGAGTTTGGTTCAAATTGTCGGTAGTAAGTTGGACCCCTTCAGGGTGGGAGTTGGACTCCGCCAGGGCTGCCCATTGTCACTGATTTTGTTCATAACTTTTGTGTAAAGAATTTCTTAGTGCAGCCAGGGGGTGGAGGGATTCCGGTTTGGTGTCCTCATAATTCCATCTCTGCTCTTTGCAAATGATGTGGTCCTGTTGGCGTCATAGTGCCGTGATCTTCAGCTCTCACAGGAGCAGTTCGCAGCTGAGTGTAATGCAGCTGGGATGAGAATCAGCATCACCAAATCTGAGGCCATGGTCCTCAACCGGAAAAGAGTTGATTGCTCTCTTTGGGTCAAGGGGGAGTTTCTGTCTCAAGTGGAGGAGTTCGAGTATCTCAGGGTTTTCTTCACGAGTGAGGGGAGAATGGAGCGTGAGATTGACAGACGGATTAGTGCAGCATCTGCAGTATTAAGGAGTCTGTACTGGTCCGTTGTGGTGAAGAGTGAGCTGAGCTGTAAGGCAAAGCTCTCTGTTTACCGATCGATCTACGTTCCTACCCTCACCTATGGTCACAAGCTCTGGGTAGTGACCCAAAGAATGAGATCATGGATACAGGTGGTTGAAATGAGTTTCCTCCGCAGAGTAGTTGGTCTCTCCCTTAGAGATAGGGTGAGAAGTTCAGTTATCTCAGAGAGACTCAAGAGTAGAACGGCTGCTCCTCCACATCGAGAGGAGCCAGTTGAGGTGATTTGGGCATCTGGTAAGGATGCTCCCTGGACGCTTCGGGCATGTACAACTGGGAAGAGACCCTGGGGAAGACCCAGTACACGCTGGAGAGACCATGTCTCTTGGTTGGCCTGGAAATGCCTTGGGGTCCTCCCAGAAGAGCTGGAAGAGGTGGCTGTGGAAAGAGATGTCTGGGCCTCCCTGCTCAAGCTGCTGCCCCCACGACCCAACTTTGGAACAAGCAGAAGATAATGGATGGATCTTACTTTGCAGGTGAGGTGTACTGATGATTAAGTAAAATTTACTTTAAAGGAACATTGGCAAATTGTCTTACATTCTGTAAGTACTTTTTAGTGTATGAATTTCATTTTTCTTTTGTCATCCACAACCTTACCATGGCTCTACCTTCTTGGAGGAGAATCTGCTTCAGGTTTTTAATCCATGCTTTAAAAACACAAACTGATTAGGCTTAATATTTAAAGGCAAAATTCAATCATGGAAGAAGAAGAATGCTAATAAAAATGGTGCAGCATTTGAACAAAACCGCTTTAGATTTTACCAAAATACTTTATGTATTTTATTTAGCTGTTTTTTATGCAATAAATGCTTTTGCAGAAAAAAATGTTCTCATCAAAACATGCAGGGAGCGAGTCAGGAAGACACAGCATGACAAACAGGACTAGCAAGTAAGTTGGGGAGATTACACTGTTTACTAAACTCTCCATAGGGAAAACGTTAAGCAGATCCAATGGATGAAGTAATTCAATTTGAGCTGCTGAATAATGGCATCATTTGCTGTGGAATTACCGTCCGCCACTATCAATCAGCTCAGTGAAAGACTAAGACATGCTGCGCCCACCAAGGACACAGGCTTTCTGTGAAATTTACTCCATTTATCAGGTCACTTTACTGTAATCAAAAGTGAATACAAAAAAAGTGAAAATTAAAATAGGTTTAATAAGAAGCCTAAAGAAACCTACAGTGTACTTTTAACGTTAAAAGTTATAAATGTTGTCTTTGGTGCCTGTTAGTTTTCCATATTAGTGTGTGTGAATGACAGGCAATCAACCTAAAACACTTTGCACAATGGTGCTTTATGAAGTTCTGCCTATTTCTTTGCATTAAATGACCGGCAGTTCCGCCACATTTAAAATGGCGTCGACGTACGATTCAGTGCTCAATGGGGCGTCTATGTATATATGTCTGTGGCGTCAATAAGGCACCAGATGACTTCCTTCTGACGCTGAAGCATTACCCTGTCTATGGTTAGAGCAGTGGGTGGGCGTCACAGGATCAGCCCTCAATTGGTTCAGATCTTACCTCGCTGACAGATCCTTTTGTGTCTCCATCAAGGATTTTAGTTCCGCAGAGGCAGAGCTTAAATGGGGGGTTCCGCAGGGGTCCATCCTGGGTCCCCTCCTATTCTCTTTATACCTGCTGCCGCTTGGTGCTTTTTTCCGGAAACACAACATGCCCTTCCACTTCTATGCCGATGACCGTCAAATTTACTTCCCCCTAAGACACAATGGTACATGCTCGATTCAACCTCTGCTCAACTGCCTGGCTGACATCAGGGACTGGATGGCTTTAAATTTCTTGAGTTTCAATTAAAAGAAGTCTGAAGTCATGTTGTTCCCTCCCAACGACACAATCACAAACCACTGTATCGACCTCTCCGCTCTAACCCTGTCAGAAAAACAAAGAGTCACTAATCTGGGAGTGATAATGGACCCTTCCCTGAAGATTAACAATCATGTAAACATGATTGTTAAATCATGCTTCTTCCAACTGAGGCGGCTGTCTAAACTGAAGCCCATATTGTCCAAAAATAACCTGGAGACAGTAATACATGCATTCATTACATCTAGGCTTGATTACTGCAATTCACTCCTGTTTGGTATCAGTCAGACCTCCATTGCACGACTACAGCTGGTCCAGAATGCAGCAGCCCGATTTTTAACCAGTACAGGCAAAAGAGAGCACATCACACCAGTTTTGGCCTCACTGCACTGGTTACCGGTTCATTTTCGAATCCAGTTCAAAATACTCATGTATGTCAACAAAATCACTGAACAGACACTGTGAATTTCAGTGAACGGAGGCGTGTCTCATGAACCCAGAGTAATAAGACCCGCCTCACATTCAGGAAATCCATTTCATAGTTTGCAGCCAGCTAAAACATGCAGTAGCACTGTGGCTAACGGCTAACACAATTTTCATGGAAACATGTCTGCTGTGTGGAAGTATTTTACATTAGAAACACCACAAAACAAGACAGAAACATGCAATGTCTGCAGAGCCACAGCACCACATTACACCGCGGTAAAGTTAGTTTTACATGAGACATTCGAGCTCCGTGACTTCAGCGGGGTGCTACTCTCGCTGAACCCAAAACAGCCAACTCGACCCCAACCAGCCGCGTTCAATCTGCCCCGCTAAATCTGCCCGTCTCTGAGGAGGGACAGACTGAGCGCGGCTGACCGAAATCAGACTGCTTGCTTCGGATTGAACAAGAAGAAGACATCACTGAAGCCCCGGAGCTCGAATGTTTACTGAGAAGTTGCTAAACATCATCATAATTAATGACCAACCACTATCAGTTGTAGAAAACAAAGGATTTTGCAACTTGATAATTGCAGCAAAGATATAGTTTACCCACCAGGAGATATTTATCAGTACAACAGTAGTCGATCATAAAAAACATATGATTTGAAAATTACGAGAAAATTATATATATATATTTTTAAAAAAACGAAACAAAAACAGCTACATTATAAAGTGATGTAAATAACTAAAAACAGGAACATGTCTGTTGGTTTATGCCATGAACTTAGCAGATGTTTAAAGCCATTTAACATTTTATTTTATTTTATTCATTTATTTAAAAGAAACAAAACAAATTCATCAAAAACAAAACATCGAATGAAAAGAGTGCAGAAAGAAGAAAAAATTTATATCTGCCACTTATTTAAAAAAAACATAAAATAACTTTAAACAATCACTTAAATTAATCACTTTAATATCCACTTTGAAGCTAGGAATAAAAAAGCATGTTTTGTGTTAGCTAAATTTAATTCTAACTTTGAAACTTATCCAACATTAATGCAACTTATCTCAAGTTGCCTTTTTGGACATGCATGCATATATTTGTACAAATTGTACTTGAGGAGATTATTAAAGCCTCATATAAAATCTATATTGATGATGATATCGGAACTGGATCGGTATCGGACGATATTTAGATGTAGGTATCGGGATCAGATCGGAAGTAAAAAAATGTGGAGTGGTGCATCCCTAACTTATCAAGATATTCAAAGCGATTTACACTACAATATGTGCCCTCATTTACCCATTCATACAGCACTACTAAATACAGAGAATAATCAGTGCTTTATCACATTCATACACCGATGGAACACACATCGGAGGCATTGAGGGATTCAGTGTCTTGCCCAGGGACACTTCGACATGTGACTGCTGGTGGATTCGAACCCCCAACTCTTGCATTGTAGGATGACTGCTCTATGACTGGGCGGCTGTGGCTGAGTGGTTAGAGCAGTCGTCCTCCAATTCAAGAGTTGGGGGTTTGAATCCACCAACAGTCACACGTCCAAGTGTCCCTGGGCAAGACACTGAACCCCTCTGTGTGTCCCACAAAACAGTGTCCCATCAGTGTATGAATGTGATCTAAAAAGCACTGATCAGTCTCTTTAGAATGATTTGTTCAATTAGCTTTGTAGAGATCTGGTAGAGTGTTGTATGAATGGGTAAATGAGGCACAGATTCTAGTGTAAAGCGCTTTGAGTATCTTGACATAAGATAGAAAGGCGCTGTATAATGCAGTCCATTTACCATTTAATCCACAGCTGCCCAGTGTGTACCTGTGAAATCTTCAGCCGTTCTCGCCCTTCACCCACATGCCCTCCTGAGTCTACTGGATTTTCTCATAATTGTACGGGACATTGGAACCAGACATCTTACCATCCTACTAGTAAGGACCCTGCACGTTCTTTGCAGAACTCTGGACCTGACCCATCTCCTTGCTCCCCAGGGTTCCTGTTTCGTCCTGTTCACTGTAAATAAAAGCACTGAATTGATACTTTTGTGTCCGAGTCCTTTCACTCTGGGTATTCCATTCTTGTGACAGTTTTTCAGCTTTGAACTGAATAAACTCTAAGCATATAGGAGCATGCACTGTAATTGCAAAATGCAGAAGAAATTGCTTTAAAGTGCAACAATTGTAACTCTGAAACACGGTGCCATAAGATGGCTCTCAATTTGTACCTACTGTACGTAACCCCAAAAATAGTGTCGGCTGCAGAACTTTTAAAAAGAATAAACGCTGATGAAAAGTGAAAAGAGGGAAAAAGGGAAAGCTGTGAGTTGTTAAGCCATAGCGGTTTATTGCCGTCTTAGTTCAAATATTGTTTGTCTTGAGTGTCACAGTGTGCTTTTTCCTGGCTTTTGATTCTCATCCATCACCAATTGCTGGCACCAATTTCTACAAATAAAAGGCAAACCATTTGTTTAAATATTCTTTCCAGCTGTTAAATTATGCTTAGGGGAGGAAAAAGTGTTTACGTCATTCTTTTTTCTTTAGTTGCTGCTCAGAGACAGACCGTGGGAGAGAACCCTGTTAGGACTGAGGCTGGTGTTTTACTCTCTCAAGAAAAGAGTGTTGTGAAGAGCTTGCTGCGAGATGACCGGGTCAACCTTATCACTGACCGAGGCTGGCAGAACGTCAAAACAATCCCCGAATCCGCTTAGGAGGAGGATCAGCACTTGTCAAATGACTGACGCTCCCTTAAGCGAGGTTTTCCAGGACTCAGCAAAAGACAGCTTATCAAAAACAACTGATGTTCAAAAGAGGTAATCATCTCCAATATAGGTCTGAGGATTCCCAGCTTCACTAACTTTTAATCATCCTCAGAGAAGAGAGAAGGTCTATTTTCAGATTTTTCTACCACAGTTTGACATTTGCAGTCAGTTCAAGGGTGGCTGGATGCTGTGCAGCCCAGTGGGGAGTCCACAGGCTGGTTGAGGAGTTTATCTAAAGGTGACCTCTACTGGACTGTCAGTCTACGTCAAACAAAATAAATAGGTTTATTTCTTCAACACTGTTTGAAGAATGCAGCTTTCTGAGGGTTAAACAAAACAAAAAAAAGTTTGTTGCTTATTTTTCCCGGTAGTAAAAAAAGTCATCAAGCTAAACCAAAATTGTCTGGAGCTTTTAGGGTGAAAGATGAAAGATGAGTACCCATGTATTTTATCTGTTGTAGATTGCGTTTTGAATTACCTCTTTTTGGGAAAGGGAATTTTATTTTTGAGCAAATAGATTAGCCAAATGTTAATCCAGGTGAGGCCAAGAACCCACCTGTATTAACATTTAGGAAAATTATACTATCAAAAATAAAATTCCCTTTCCCAAAAAGAGGTAATTCAAAACGCAA